>NW_020954594.1:26490626-26494925 GCF_900497805.2 Vombatus ursinus | reverse complement strand
TAGTTGCATGGGAGGCATTTTTTATGAATTAGAACTATCTTTAGCCATCTCCCCAACTCAGAAACCTCAGAGATTGAAAAAACAAAAACAAAGTATCCCTTTACTTACACGTTATACTAAGGTATATAAGGAAAACAGATTGAATCAACTGAGCTACATTTATAAGCACCTTTTATGTGCCAGGTATTGTGCTAAGAGATTAAAAAAAAAAAGCAAATTAGTCACTCACCCAACAAGGCACTTACATTCTGATGTCAGAGATAGGCCCAAAGTTGCAGGATCTAGACCTGGAAGGAACCTTAGAGATCATTTAGTTCAGCCTCCTCATGCTTACTGCTCAGGAAGTTGAGGCCTGGGGAAATTAAGTGACTTGCTCCAGAATCATACTGGGACTAAGTAGCAAAGAGGGGATTCAAACCCAAGTCCATCAATTCCAAGGCCAGGACTGCTTGCTCTGTATGATGCTAGTCAGAAACTGAGAGTCTTTGTGACTCCAATGTACTGCTACAATCCCTATGGACAGGTTTGCTCATTTTCTGGGAAACATTCAAATAAAAGACATCAGGTTTGGCTTACTATCTGCTTGTTCGAGAAATACTTGCAACATCTGGCTGTGTCCCTTTCAAATCAAAGGAAACCTTTACTGTACTTTGACTTGCCTTACATGAATATTCAATCACTGACTTCCTGTTTGGAAATGATAGTCCTGACAATGATTGATCTCTCTGTTTAGGGGTGTAGTTGATGAGACCCATTGAGGAACTTTTTCCTCATTGAACATATGAGGAAGTTTAGTTTTTGCTATTTGCACCTCTCTGCATCATCTTAACTTCCAGGTTTTGGATTGGAAACAGTTAGGACCTGTTTCCATTGCTGCTGAAGATCAATTTGTTGCCTCTTCCCTGTCTCCCCCACCCCCAAATGGCTGGGTTGTATTTTCTGTTGTGCACATATATGAGGATTTCAAGTTATCCTTTGTCTTCTCTGCTTATAGCCACCCATCTCCCATGTATCAGGCATTAACCACTTGGATATACTGCTATTATTTGTTTTGAAATTTGGGTCATTTTTTAAACAAAGGAATGACTAACTAGAATGAACTTAGGCAAATCATGTAGCCCATGCCTCAGTTTCCTCATCTGAAAAATGAGGGAGTTAGACTAGACCATTTCTAAGGGTCCTTTAGAAAGTGTGTGAGTCTAAGGTTCTATGAAGTTTTTCTAAATATTATCAGACTATCACACTACAAGCATGCCTGTGTAAGAGGGAAGGAAGGGGAATGAGGCTGAGGGGGAATGGTAAGTATCAGGGGGAAAGCCTGCTTATTACATTCAGAGTGAATGCTTAATAACACAAGACTGAGCAGTCAGTACTGCCAGTGTAGTATACTGTGCTTCGGGGGTCTCAGAGTGAAGCACCAGAATGCAGTGAAAGGATTCAGAATTAGTAGATGTGGGTTAGAAACCTGACTTTACCATGTGGTACTTGTGTGATTCTGAGCAAGTCCCATTAATTCCCAGGGTTTCGCTTTCCTTATAGGTAATAATAACAATAATAGTGGAAATTTACATAATTATTATCCATGTCCTTTTAAAAAATATGTATTTTAATGAACATAAATCTATTTTCTCTCCTTTCTATACTCTATCCTACTGCAGGGGTGCAGGGGTGGGGTGGGGGAAAAAAGGAGAAAAACAAGTTCCTTGTAATAAATATTCATAGTCACCAAAATAAATTTCTTCATTTGTCAGCAAAAGTCATACGTGTGCATGTACATATATGTATATATACATATATACACATCATATACACACATGTGTATATGTATATATACACATATATACATATATGTGTGTATGTATGTTGTATATATGTGTGTGTGTGTATATATACATATATACATATATACATATACATCCACATATTTATGTGTGTATGTATATGTGTGTATGTATATATATATATATATATACATATACATATGTCTGTATATGACTCATTCTAAAGTCTAAATCCATTTCTTCTGAATCAGGATATAGGTAGCATGTTTCATCATTGGTCTGATGGAATTTTGGATGGTCATTTCACTGATCAAAATTTTTACAGCTTTCAACATTGTTTGTCTTTACAATGTTAAAAGGTGTTACCAACAACACTCCAGATGTGAAATGATCTGGGCAGAGCAAAGCAGGAAGTTTTAGAGTACTTTACATTTTTTTTATTTGATCTTTAAAATATTATGGGGTAGTTTCTTTTATTATCACCATTTTACAGATGAAGAAACCAAGGCAGAGAGGTTATATGATTTGCCTAGGTTCACACAAAAAGTAAATGAGAAAGATGGGATTTGAATTCAGGCCTTCCTGACTTCAAGTTTGGCAGTCCTTTCTGCAATACTCCCAAGGCTTCTCTGAAAGACTGAGTTTAGTATCAGAGGTTGGGAACCTGCAGCCTCCAGACCCCACGTGGCCCTCTAGGTCCTCAAGTGAGGCCCTTTGACTAAATCTAAACCTCACAGAACAAATCCCTTTAATAAAAGGATTTGTTCTGTAAAATTCGGACTCAGTCAAAAAGCCACACCCCAAGGACCTAGAAGGCCACATGTGGCTGCAAGCCACAGGTTCCCTATCCCAAATTAGACAGTTTCCAAGGTCCCTTTTAGTTCTGATTCCTATGTTGCAATGACTAAAAAGCATGCAGACAGAAAAACAAACCAGCATTTGATGAGAGTTACAATAATATTGAGAAAACAGCTCCTTACATAGGCTGTTACACATGAATGGAAATGACCCATTGGAACATTTTCCCTACTATGCCCAGTCAATAACAACCTAATTTTAAATACTTGGCCAAAACTTGAAGTCCAACAACAGTCATTCTGCTAACCTTTCAGGAACAACTGCTGATTCTCTCTGTCACTTTTGACAGCTCAGCCAGTCATTTGAAAGTTAGAGTGACTTGTGTGTAGGTAGGACATGGTATAATAAGGTTATAATACTAATGATCAAGCCTAGTCAGCTCCTGCCCAGAAAGATCTGATACTGCAACTGCAGAAATTTTCAAAAAAAAAAGTCAAGAAAAATAATGCAACTTAGTCAAAAGCGAGGAATGAACCAGCTATCAGTCTGAAGATTAAAAGAGATTTGAATCACATATTTCAAGGTGGAGGAGACCATAGAGGGCAAACTCTTTCATTTATCAATGAAGCAAATGAGGATCAGTGACATGAAAAGACTTGCCCAAGGTCCATAGACAATAAATGGTAGTGTTAGGATTTGAACCCAGGTCCTCAAACATCAAAGCTTGCACCATGCTGATTATACTACAGCTGAGCCGGCTGATTGCAGCTTTTCAGTAACACACACTGTAATATCATTTCTTGCAGACAGTAACCAGAAAAAGTTTTAAGCATGCCTTATATCATGGTTTTGTGACATCTCAAGAATTGAATTAGGCTAAATAACACATTTGCTCTGACAGATCATAGGATTTCTTGGAGTTCATAAAAGCAAGGAGCACACTCTAAATCTGACAATAGCAAAAGCTAGAGAAATGGTTTTGCCCAATGTCTCATTCAAACACAGCCATCAAAGTGCTTTCTTAGGATGGCAATATTAAGAAACAAGGTCAGTTATCTGACATGATATACAACCAAGTAGACATTATTTACCCATCATTAAATCCATCCATCAAGGCAATGACATATTCTGAGGAACAGAGAAGGACATGGCCACAAGCGATGATTGTAAGGGGTGATAAATATAGCATGTGTGGGCAAAACCCCAAACTATGGCATCCTCATAGATGGCTAAAAAGTTGTTTATACTCTATGCAAAACATGTTCAAGGCCCAGCTCAAGTCCCATTTCTTTAATCATTTTCCCTACCTATTAATTATTTCCTTCTTTGGACTCCTTATAGACAGTCTGATAAATTGGAAAGAACTTTGGATTTAGAATAAAATACCCTACTTTCAAATCCTGACTAACAGGTCCTAGTGGTGTGAACTGGGCCAACCTTTTTCAAATCTCTGGGCCTCCGTTTCTTCCTAGACAGAATGAGAGGTTTGGATCAGCAAAAGGGAAACAAAATCATACATATTTGCAGACAAGATAATAAGTTTGTTAGACAAGTTCAAAGAAACATCAAAGAAATGAACTGGTAGGCTTAATAGCTTCAGAAAAGTTGTCTCTCTTAGTAAGTAAAAGTATACCCTGGATTGTCCTGTTAGAATAATGCTTCCCTACTTTGTTTTTCTTTTCTTTTCTTTTCTTTTCTTTTCTTTTCTTTTCTTTTCTTT
>NW_020954594.1:26489021-26490616 GCF_900497805.2 Vombatus ursinus | reverse complement strand
TTTCTTTTCTTTTCTTTTCTTTTCTTTTCTTTTCTTTTCTTTTCTTTCTTTCCTTCTTTTTTTTAATGGTTAATTTCATTTTGCCTAGTTCTTGCAAGGAATTAGTTTAGGAAACTATAAGAAAAATAAATAGAAATCTCATCCCAGTACACCAGGAAACTAGACTTTTTAACTATTAAGAAAAGAAAATACATGTACAAAAATTAGCTGTGATGTCAAAATGATACAGAGTAATGTAGATAGAAATAAAAAACAAAACTGTGACTATGATAAGACAAATGAAAAGACAGAAATGGAGAAAATCATTATGTAAAAGTAATGACTAACCTTGAACATGAAGTATATATGAGGTAACATGTCTGCCTGTCACTGGAGAGCTGAGGTTTGCATATTGACCATATCAGACATGGCTGTTCTGTCACACAGTCAATAAGCATTTATTAAGTACCTATTATGCTCCAGACAGTATACTAAGCAATCAGGATAAAAGATGTAAGAGACAATTTCTTTTGTCAAGGAGGTCAGATTCTAATGAGAGAGATAACTTGCAAACTGCTGTGTATAAACAAGATATGTAGAAGATAAAATGAGAATAGTCTCAGAGGTCTGTCACTAAGATTAAGAGAGTCTAGGAAAGGCTTCTTGCAGAAGGTGAGTCTTTAGCTGAGACTTGAAGGAAACGATGTAAACTGAGAGGTGGAAATAAAGAGGGAGAGAGTTCCAGATAATGAGGGAGAGTCAACAAAAATGCTTGGAGTTAGGATAGGGAGTGTCTTCTTTAAAGAACAGAAATGAGGTTGGTGTCAATGGATGCCAGAGTTACATGGAAGGCTATAAGGTATAAGAAGACTAGAAAAATAAGAAAGGACCAGGTTATAAAGAACTTTAACAACCAAACATAGTTCTTTATCTGATCCTGGAGGTAATTTAAAGCCACTGGAGTTTGTTGAATTGAGGATAGGGTAACATGGTCAGACTCTTGCTTTAGGAAAATTCATTCAATGCTGAGTGGAGGATAGGCTGCAATAGGAAGAGATTTGCGGTGGTATGGAGAGGGGAGGGGGACAAACAAGTGTCACATAAATAGTCCAGCATGAGGTGATGAGGGCCTGCATCAGAATGGCAGCAGTGTCAGAGGAGAGAAGGGGGCATATATGAGAGATGTTGTGAAGGTAGAAATGACAATAATTTATGACTGAATGTGGAAGGTGAGAGAGTAAGAGTCAAGGATTATATCTAGGACTGGAAGAATGATGATACCCTTGACCAAAATAGGGAGATTAGGGAGAGGAGAAGGTTTAAGGGGAAGGATAATCAGTTCAGTTTTGGACATGTTGACTGTCAGTTGGTTGTATTTGATCATTTTCCCCAGGAATATCTGAAATGGTTGACATATAAAAAAGTTCTGCAGAAAACATTAATTGAAATTTAATAAGTGAAAGGATTGGACTAGATTATCTTTAAGTTCTACTCCAGCTCAGTGACAGAAGAAGAAGAAGAAGAAAGAGGAGGAGGAGGAGGAGGAGGAGGAGGAGGAGGAGGAGGAGGAGAAGAAGAAGAAGAAGAAGAAGGAGAAGAAGAAGAAGGAGAAGAAG
>NW_020954594.1:26366681-26489011 GCF_900497805.2 Vombatus ursinus | reverse complement strand
AAATCTCCCAAGGAAAAAGGACACACACACACACACACACACACACACACACACACACACACATACTTATATATATATATACACACATATATATGTATATATGAATTTGGAGAATAAAGTAATCAAAACTCTAAGGCATATGAAGAAAAGCCTAACAAAGGTGATCTATATAAGATATGTCTCCTGCTAGAATAGGGAAAGTTTTCTATTTACTTTTCTTGCAATTTTCCAGAAATACAAATTCCTTGCAAGAAATAGGCAAAATGAATTAGATATTTGGGGAAAAAAATAGTAGGGAAACATTGTTCTAACAAGACAATTGAGAGTATACTTTTAATTACCAAGAGAGACAGCTAATATTGACTATCAGAGTAACCGCAAATTGCTAGATTAATTCATATTCGGTGCTGAATGAATGTGTAGCACATATTCCCATGGTAACTGGAGTACTATCCAGTTTGATTAGTTTATAGAGGATATACTGGAAAAAAGGCAATAGACAATTTCAAAAGATTAGCATTAACAACATGTCTAAATTTATTTTCCAAATGGAAAGTACTCCATCTACATTGGAGAATAAAAGATGGTCAAAATTTTCATTAAGAAAAAATACGCATGCAGAGACCACACAATCTAGACATTTTTGAGCCCTGGCCAAACCGATAGTAGAGCTCAATTTTCTTAATACTCACCTAATTACAACTGGATTATTTTGAACACTGGTAATAAGCCTGGTTGCTATGGCATCAAGTCTGAGATTGCAGTGTGCCAGATTTCAGTCAAAAGCAAGTTGTGAATGGTGCTGAAATCGGCCTACACAGAAATAAGGTTTCACTCCAGAAACATTGACCACAAAACACCAAAGTAGGCAGCAATTGCTGCAAGGCAAAAGATAGCTAGCAGTGGCCTGGGATCGCTTAATGTCCCTAGGCCCTTCTTCTCTGGCTTTTCCTAATTTACCATGTCATTTAGTAGATTTTTCCTAAATAAACAAGGACAGCTTCAAACAGCCTATCTTTGCCCACAGTTACTGTGTTGTGTGCTCAGAACCACATGGAAATATGTTTAGAGCTAAAAAAGTTGTTCCCGCCTCTGCCCTCCAAGCATTTTCAGTGATTCCAAATTTTATGTATGACTGTGACTGAAACAGAAAGAAGGAAAACAAGAGTTCAAAGCTAAGCAGAGGGAACTCAGATGCAGGCCCTTATCTCTGGTAAATACCAGAAAAGTAACCATAGGGAATTTCATCTGTAAGTCCTCAGCAGGGTAGAAAGAAATGCAGGTATCGCTATTCTAAACATTGAAAAAAGAGGTAAACATCAGCTCAAAGAGCTGTGTTTATGCTTCATACCTATTTTGACTTCTAAAGGTCCCTTCCAGCTATAAAACACTATGCTTCCAACATCTCTCAACAGAAATGATGGCATTTTGAGCCTTTGTAATTTTTTTTGCCAGTTTGGTCAATCTGGGATCTTTCAGGGAAGAAAATAACAATAACAATAACCAAACAAATACTGAAGTCAAAACCTGCTCATCTAACAAATTAAGCAATCAACAAGCAATTATTAAATCAGTCCTTGTGCTAGCAAATAAAGAAAAAATAAAATACAATAATACTTACCCTCAAGGAATTTACACTCTAGTAGAGGGAAACAGCATTTATACAGATAGATACATCAATAAAAAATACGAAGGAAATCCAAAGATAATTTCAGAAGGAGGAGGAAGTGTTAATAGGGAAGTGGTTTCAAAGGGATGTTAAGAGTTGGGCTTTAGGTACCATGGAACATTGAATCAGTTCCCAGCACAGAGTACATGTTAGAGAATAACAGCATGTGAGCTTCACAGACAGCAGGCATCCCTTTTCAATGCTCCTGACTAACATATCAACCAGTTTCTATCACTTTTACAAATAAGTCCAAATGTACAATGGATTCAGCTAAGTTCAATGGAATTCAATTTAACAAGCTTCTTTATCAGTGCCTACTCAGTGCGAGGCATTATGCTAGGTCTAGGGGATACAATGACAATTTTTTTTTCAAAAAGCCACTTCCCTCAAGTGTTTGGAATGAGGGGAGGGGAATTAAAAAAAATACACAAATAAGTTGATATAATATACAGACAAAATAAATATTATGTTTTAGGGAAAACATTAACAATTGAGTGGATCAGGAAAGGCCTGTGTAAAAGGTGACGTCTGAATTGAGCAAGGGATGAAGCTAGGGATTCCTAAGAAGCAGGGAGGAAGAGAGAGATTGTTCCAAGCACCAGGAAAGGGCAAATACATATGTGAGAAATAGCGAGAGGACAAATCTGGTGAACCTCTATGAACCTTGGCAGGGGGGTGGGGCACCAGGATACCTAAAGAAATACTTAACACCCAAATTGGAAATAGAACAAGTCAAAAAGTGATAATTAGTAATAAATTGGCCATGCCTAGGTGAGATAAGGAGACAAACTGAAATAATAAAAAAAAGTGTATACATAATACAAAAATAATACGAAGTAATTTTGAAGTGGAAAGCATTAGTCACTGGGGTCAGGGGCGGAGTGGGGAAATCAAGATAGGTTTCATGTAGAAGTCAGTGCTTGAGCTGAGTATTAAGAATTCAAATCCTTCATTAAGAATTCATTAAGAATTCAAATCCAAAGACCAGGGATTCCAAGAGTTGGAGGTGAGTAGGGAACGTATTTCAGGTATGGGAGGACTACCAGAGCAAAGATATGGCTACAGAAGATGGAGGGTTGGCTATTCAAAACAAGGAATATGTTGATATGGCTGGACTGCAGTGGGAGAATAATATATAAGACTAGAAAAGAAGAAAGGGGCCAAGTTCTAAAGAAACAAATGCCAAAACAAAAGCTACTTTATGATAAGCAATTCACATCTGGAAGCTTGATGTGACTTCTTCACAAGCTTTGATGTTTCATTATGAAAGTGCACAACTAGGACTATGCATGGGAGCCATAAAACAATCCATTCTTTCCTGGAATGCAGTCACCTTAATCTTATCAGTGAACTCCCCAGGTGACGGCATGATTCTACCTCTAAGGTGTGTTGCTAAGGCTAGTGGACAGTATCCAGTCACCTTCTTAAGTCAAGAAAAATTCACATAGTAGAACTAATACTGAAGTAATCATTTAAAATAATAGCTTTATTTACATAGTACTTTAAGGTTTACAAAGCACGTTATATATGTTATTTCATCTGATCCTCACAACAACCCTATGAGGTAGGTGCTAGTATCTCCATTTTTACAGATGAGGGAACTGAGACTGAGAGAGGTTAACTGACTTGTATAGGATCACATAGCCAGTAAGTATCTGAGGAAGGATTTGAATTCAGCTCTTCCAGGCTCCAAGTCCTCACTGCCTATTAGCACTCTAATTATTAGTTTGGACTGCCAGGCCTTAGTGGTCTTGTCTTATCTAGACCATTAGTTAAATTCCTGCTGTTGTATTCAAGGCCTGACTACACTGTCAGTAGAACTGGCTTCATTCTGATCATTGTATTTCTATGAAGATAGCTGTATGGTACTTTGGAGGGAACCCTAACTCTGAAGTCAGAGGACCTGAATTCAGATCTCATCCCTGACTGGTACTACCTATGTGAGTTTGGATTTGTGACTTAACCTCCCTGGGCCTCAGTTTTCTTGACTGTAAAATGAGGGGTTTAAAGTACTAAATGGTCTCTTTTATTTCTTTCATCTCTAGATCTATGATCTTATGATAAAGTCACATAACTTTTTTTTGGCTCTCATAGCATTGATGCATATTGTGTCTGTTGCTATTTGTTGTTTTTGTTGTTGAGTGATTTCAGTCATGTCCAATTCTTCATGACCCCATTTGAGATTTTCTTGGTTCATTTTTACAGTGGGGAATTGAGGCAAAGAAGGTTAAGTGACTTGCCCAGGGTCACACAGCTAATAAGTGCCTGAGGCCAGGTTTGAACTCAGGAAGGTGAGTCTTCCTGGTTTCAGGCCTTGCACTCTACCCACTGTGCCATCTGGCTGCCCATTGTGTCTGTACTTCACTCAAACCTCCCAGAGTTGCTTGTATTATTTTCTCAAGATGTACTGCTTACTAACCAAATCTATACCCACACTATTGAATTGGTATAGTTTATTTTTTTAACTAAATATCAAGACTTTACATTTGTCTCTATTGAGTTTTATCTAGCCAGCCAATATCTTGCCAAGTCTGTCATCCAATACATTAGCTAACTATCCCTCCAGGCTTCATGTCCTCCACAAATTTGATAAGTATACCAAACATATTTTCATCTAAGTCACTGATAAAGTATGAAAATGGATCAAAAACAAGGAGAGAGCCCTGAAGCACTCTATTAGCCCTTCAGATAAATAGCATTGTCTTCCTGAAACCTTGTAATTAGACCATTTTATTCAGCTGCAGAATCATAGCTACACAAACCTCACCACTTTCTAACTGTTACTGCCTCATTCCCTCATTCATTCTATGCCTAGGTTCTGGTGAGGCAAAGGCTCATCCCCCAAAGATAGCAAACAAACAAGAAAGGTCTTTGTGTTGTCCTGACACACCTCAGTTCATACTTCCTATGCTAATTTTACAGAACTCATATTTTTTTGGTACTTGTTCTCAGTTATCTGTCATCACTTCTAGCTCTGAAACATGTCCTTTTAAAATGTGGGCTTATCAATGAACTGTGCAGCCAAACTGTTTCTTTATATAACTTTCCTCCCTGTCCCCACCCCCATTTGAATTGTTTGAGACCACCTGGTCAGGATTTTGTTTAAGAATTCCCTTTTAATTCAGCTGCTCATTTAAAGACTCAGATCATGATATCCATCAGACCTAGCTCTTCTCTAAACTTCTTGAAATCTACAGTCCCAAAGTCTTGCATACATGTTAGATCATGCTCAATGTTCCCTTCCTTATGTAGTCAGAACTCTTAGGATGGCACATTAATTTTATTCCAAAATTACTATTATTTCTATTTTGCCAACCACTTCCTCCTAATTGGTCAGTATCAGATTCCATTTATCATATCTTCTGCCTTCTAAAAGTTGACATAATCAACACGTTTAAAAACAAACAAAGAAAAAAGTAGGGGCAGCTAGGTGGCACAGTGGATATGTGGATATAGCACTTGCCCTGAAGTCAGGAGGACTTGAGTTCAAATCTGGCCTTAGACATGTAACACTCACTAGCTGTGTGATCCTGGGCAAGTCACTTAACCCCATTGCCTAGCCAAAAAAAAAAAAAGTATTAGATGCTGTGTTTCTGTCACTGAGACCTCAAGCAGATATTTATACAGTAGAAGTCCCCCATTGCAACTATATGTTTACTGTGTTCATGCCACATTTGTGATCTATATTAGGAACCTACCATCATCTTTTTTTCCTTTTCTTTGTCTCATAATCTAATAATACTCTGGTCACATTTTCTTTTCTATTTAACATACTCTGCACCATGTTTCCCAGTCCCATGCATTCATGAATTCCCACATAACTGACTTTCTTTGTTATATCTAATGCCTTTCTGCTACCCCTTCTATCTAAGGGGTATTCCTTTTAAACAAAATGTATTCTTCTATTACAATATACCAGGTAAATATATCCCATAAGTCTCCATGTTCCCTATGTGTTCAAATCTACTTTTTCTACATTAAATTTGTTTCCATAAATGGAAACAAAGTAGGTGTTTCTAGATCAAGGGAGGGTTGAACATATTATGGTGTGTGAACATAATGGAAAATAATTGATTTGTGGGAGGAATGCAAAAAGTGATGGTAAGAGTTGCATTAACTGAAGTAGAGCAAAGAAAACAAAAGGGAAAGGACTTTGGAGATTAACTAGTTCATCACCTCATGTGATTTATTAAGTATTTATTTAAGTATTAATGAAACACCTACTATGTGTAAGGCATTATACTGATCTCTGAGGACAAAGATATAAAACAAAAAGTAATCTCTGTCTTCAATAAGCTTACATTATATATCCAGGTCACAAAATCTTTTTCTTTTTCTTTTTTTTTTAAATTAATAGAATGATAGGATTGTTGCTTGGATAGCAATGATCAAATGTCTGCTAAGCAATTTTTGCTAAACAATGAATATCAAACCTAGGGGAAAAAAAATCTCTTTTAATTTTAAGGTAGAAATCTATGAAACAATATGGTTGTTCATTGGGATAAAATGTTCAAATTCCCCTAATTGAATAAAATAATCTTTATAAATAAATAATGAGTTGAGCTTTCTACCATCACACCTTAAACATTTTAACAAAACCATTTTCATTTAATGGATTCAGTCCATATCACTTAAAACTTTGATATTTTAGAGATGGAGAAATTGAGAGCTAAATAGGTAAATTGACATGCATTTCCAAGATCATCCAGTTAGTAAGCAGTAGAACTAGATATGGAACCCAGAACATCTGATTCAAATCCAGTGCTCATTCCCCTTTTCAATGTTACTTTTCTTCCTTATTATTACTTCCTGTGAATTTTTGGACAACTCCACTGCTAGTCTTCTTTGTATGTTATACTCACTGCTCTGTATGGTATCTGGTTTAGCATTTGTTTCTGGGCAGTTTTCTCCCTCCCCTTTCATTGTCAGTTTAAAGTCTTTTTGATCAGCTCAGCAAGTCTCCAGGCAAATACACATATGGATTCTGAAAGTGAAACAGGCCAGGTGGAGTCTGTCCAACAAATGGTTTCAATCCTACACAACAGGAATGCCTGCCAGATGGACAGACTTGGTCTTATCTCTCAATATTCGTCCAACCTTTGATTTTACATCACCCTTTCTGCAGCAACACCAGAGAATGCCACGCCAACCAAAAGGGACAAACTTCCAGGAGAGTCACAAAAGCTAATGAATTAATATGTACCAGGGTCAATTCATTTATGATCAGATACCAATTCATTTCTGACCCAGGTCTGATTATTTTTCACAAACTTCCACCAATAGCTCACAGGGTTTTACAAAAGCAAATGCAATAAAGCAGCATTAATTTGGAATTGACTAACTTAAGAGTTTATGTTCATTTCACATAATAGTTGCTGACACTTATATAGCTTTAAGGTTGACAATGATTTTTAAATTTATTAACTCATTTAATCTTCACAGTAACCCTCTGATATAAATATACTTTTATCCCTATTTTTCAGGTGAGGAAGCAGAGGGCTTAAGGGGTTAAATGCTTTACCTATAATCATGTGACTAATAATAATAGGAGACAGGATTTGAATTCAGATCCCTGCTGATTTCCAAGACCATAGCATTTTTCACTCAACCTGAGAATTGAAGTGTGTGTGTGTGTGTGTGTGTGTGTGAAGTGTGTGTGTATGATGGATTTCTTTCATAGTCTGGTGAAGTCTATGAGCCCCTTTTCTGGAATGATGATTTAAAATTATATATCTATATCTATCTAAATAACTAAAATATATTATATATAAGATATACTTATAGATGTCATATAATATATAATTATATATAATATAGCACATATATGTATGTATATGTATGCATGTAAACATATATATACATATTCAAAGGAAAGCAATTATACTGAAATATAGTTATTTATTACATGTGTGTGTATAGATATAGATATAGATATACACACATATACATATAGAGAAAGGGAGAAAGAGGGAGAGAGATTTAAAGTTCGTAGACCTCAGGTGAAAAACCCCTCCACTAAATAACACTTTCTTTCAGTAGATTGAAATTTATCTTTATACCATCTATTTAAAAAAAAGAAAACTGCTTAAAAAATGAACAGTTTTAATCAGATCAAAGGGAACATAACTTGCTTTAGAGAATAAACTCTTTTCAAGAATGTCAGTGCAATAATTTTTAATAATTGAACAAATGATATTTTCAAGTAATTCATGTTTATTCATTCCTAAGGAATTTCTCCTCAGAAATCCTTCCTTAGTTGTTAGTTCAAATTACTATATGTACTGAAAAAATGATAAAATCCCATTTAGAAAATATTCAATCATTTAGTCTAGCTGCCAACCCCAATTAGTTCAAATTAGTGATGCTTTCTCCTATAGTCAAAACCTCTTAAGTTCATATAGTCATAACATTTGACAGAAATGCATGTTATAATCTATAGCACAAGCATGATCTGATCACAGTTAGGTTGCCATATGTCTTTTGACTGTTGAATTCTATAAAGCAAAACAGTTCTATTAAGCAAGAAATGTGGGAGGTCCATAAACCAGATTCCATAATAATTCAGCTCTGATGTTATCAAAGCATAAATCAGAAGGGCTGTAGCCTAATGAGATAATAGCGTCATGAACTTTCCGTCATTCGTTCTTTGGGTGATCATAAAGCTAACAATGAAGCTTTGAGGAAGTGGGAAGAAAAAAAAATTACAAATTGGTCATAAACATCTATCTTGACAACAGCAATGGTAGCTTTTAAGTAAATACAGTCAGTTCTCAATTATCTGTATTTATAAGATACTTTGTGATTTATCCACAAAGTCCAGCCTCAAAGGGGAGATAATTTCAGGAAGCATCTACTGCTTGCTAAAATATGACTCCAATAAGTGTGCTGATACCTAAGAATCCACCATTAAAACTTCATTCTTTTGGACTGAAGTTTTTGGCAAGAGGATGAGTTTATTTGCAGGTTACTCGCCAAAGAGCAGAATTTGAGAGGGTGGAAGGAAACTAGATAATGATAATGAAAGGTAGTATTTATATAGCATTTTAAGGTTTAAAAAGTACCTAACATATATCATCTATTTTGATTTCAGCAGGTAGAAAATATAAGGGCATAGGCCCCAAGGGGAAGGGATTGGAGAGGGCACTGAAAGGTAGCCTTGGAGGAGTCACCACAAAGTTACAACAAAGAGGGGCTAATACAAATGACCTCCTTTGTGTGCTGTTTAGTGTTTTTTTACATAATGTCTCTCCACCGGTTGTTGCTGTTGTGCAATCATTTCCATTATGTCCAACTCTTCATGACCCCATTTGGGGTTTTCTTGGCAAAAATACTGGAGTGGTTTGTCATTTCCTTCTCCAGATCATTTTACAGGTGAGAAAACTGAGGCAAACAGGGTGAAGTGACTTGCCCAGGTACACACAGCTAGTAAGTGTCTGAGACCAGATTTGAACTCAGGTCATCTTGACTCCAGGCCTGGTGCTCTGTCCACTGGACCACCTAACTGCCCCTCTCTACCGTGGATAATTGAAAGATCATAAGCCATTAAGCATTAATAAATCACAGATTTAGAATAGCAATTTTCAACTAATTAATTTAGGTATTCATTAATTTGGATCTCAGAGGTTATCTAGTCAAAACAAATTTGATGGTTTAGTTTCCTTTTCTGACATAGGAAGAGGGAGGAGGAATAGGGGCAAGAGCATGGAAGCTATGCTTGGAGAGTCACAAAATCCTGAAGAGGACCCAAAGTGCTTTATAGATACGATTGAACATAGCTCATTCTCAATGCTGTATCTTACTATTGTTCTTTCCTCTCTCTCCCTAGTATGCTCTCTGTACTCTTCACTCCTGTCCAAAATGGATCTGTGCTTTTAGTCCAGGTCAAATCCCATCTTTTCCAAAGATCCTGCCTCAACAGTCCAACCCACACAGATTTTTCTGGTTAGGAAAGCTTAAAATACTTGGAGTCTACACTTTCATCATAGCCCATTATTATGTTTTTATTGCATTTATCTAATTACAGTCTGACTCCTTTGGGATCAATCTATCTAACTCCCGGATGATGGTATGATTAATCTAAGGCTGATATTAGTACAAACAATTCTCATTCCCATATTTCTATAATACTGTTCCCTATAGAAATCTGGAAAAAAGAGGATTTGTCTTGAAGCTTAAGATATATCTTCTTTTATGGGGTATGGGCCCAAGCCGAGACCTTTGCCCCTCACCCCCCCAAAAAAATTTGGGTCCCATTTGTCTACAGGCCCCAGAAAACCCTTAAACTTTCTTTAAATTATGAAAGAAGTCTCAAGTAGTTACCTGAGGCTATAATCCACTCAACTGGCCTTTCCTTATCTCTTATTCTTATTCCAATAGACTTGCTCTCCCTAATCCTAGGACCTATCTCCCTTTGACACCCTAATGAAGCCTAGTCTTATCCAGACCTCATTCAACCTCTTCTATCCCTATCTTCCAGTTCTTTGTTACCCTAATAAAGCCTAGCCCCCCATTGTCTATTTCTGGATGACCCCATTCAACCTCCCAAACATTCCCATTGGGATTCTTCCTAAACTCCTCCCCTAGTAACCCCAGCTTCAGGATCCTTCTCCCAGCCTTTCCTCCAGTCACCCAAATTACTTGGCTTTTTGTAAGAGCCATCCTGGCCCCCATTTAAGCACTGAGATTTCCTCATGCCGTTCTTTCTTATGGGTGTCAGTAACGTTCAGATTCCTTAAGAGTCTGGCCTGTATGGTTCATCTCTAATAAAACCTTGTCTTTGGCTGAAAAAAGACTTGGGTTGAATTCATTTGGGCAGGACCCACATGTCATGATTTTGGGGTCCCAGCACCCCTAGCACTCAACATTCTTCCTAAAGGCCAACACACACATTTCTCATTACTCTGACAATTTAGATGTGTCTGTTCTTCCTTCCTTCCTTCCTTCCTTCCTTCCTTCCTTCCTTCCGTCCTTCCTTCCCTCCCTTCTCCCTTCTTTCCTATGCCCCTCACAATACATTGAATATTACAGTGCCAGCAAATAAATCAAAGAATTTTATACCTAAAAGGAACACTAGTGACTATCTTTTCCAACACTTACCTCATTCCTATTCCCCATTTTATAGATGATGAAACTCAGGCTCATTGATGACAGTGATTTCTCTGATATCACACTGTAATTTGCAGAGCTAAGACAAGAACACATATATTTCATTTGTAGGGGAGGGGAGGGGTTTCTTATACAATAGGTGGAGATAGCCTTAGAGCAAGTCTTCAGGAAATTCATCACTTTACTGTTAAAAAAAAGCATAATAACACTAATTTTGATTCATCTTTACATTTGCTAAAAAACTAATAAAGGCTCTCAGTCTTTAGTCCTGAAGAAATCTTTTTCCAAATCACATAACCAAATAGCTTAGAATTTCTCAGGGAGAGAGTTGGAATGACAAAATATATAGCTTGTTAGGCTTGGAGTCAAGAGGATGAGTTCAAATCCTACTTCTGACAACTGCTAGCTAAGTAACTCTAAGTAAGTTAGTTAATCCCCCTGTGCCTAAATTTATTCACTAAGACCTAGCTACTAAATTATAGCATCATGTGATTTGCGGAAGAAAGATTTGCCACACTAGGAATTCTTGACTGATGAAATCACAGGTCCTTCCAACATTCTTATATACACATGGAAATCTCATTTGTTTACTGCTACAGTTCAAGATCTAACCAAGCCAAAGTCGTTAATTATTGTTTTAGTGCCAATTTGCATATTGTTGTACATCAGGTCCCATTTTATCTTTTGTCTTAGTCTCAATGTCTTAATCAAATAAGTATATATAGATGTACACATGTATGGATGCATATTTGGATGATTCCTTAACTATTTCTAGTATCCCCATGTTATTTCTCTGAAAAGACTGTATGTATCTTTCTGAGATGTCTTGAACTGGGCACAGCCAGTGGGAACAATTCAGTGACCACATCTAGAGTCATCCACCAAAACATAACTGTAGCTCTCTAGTGCTAAACTGGACATTATAGGAACAAAAGAATCAAAAAGAAGAGGTAGGAACATTCTATTCAGTAACAAGTGAACAAAATAGAGAAGTCATAGTCACTGGTCATGGATAAATGGTAAATATTCAATGAATACATGTTGAATTGAATGGAGGAAGTGTAGGTGGCAAGGGTTGGGCATGAATGCTCAGGTAATTTAATCCTTTTGTTCTCTAATTCTGAGATAATATCAGATGACACTTATGACAAACCAGCTTGCTTCTTGGGCATTTGAGAGCAGAAAGTACTCATTCTAGGGTTCAAATTTCTTGGAAACTTAGTTAATGACATTTGTGGATCACATACAGTTATTAGATCTGTGTTACCATGGACAAGTTTCTCAATCATTCTAAGCTTTAGTTTTCTTTTTTGCGAAATGGGGATGATAACACCTAAAATTATTGTATTTATTTTGTTCACATTGAATATTTATTTACTTATGTGCATGCTATTTCTCCTGATAGAATATAAGCTTCCTGAGGGCAGGGATAGTATTACTTCTACCTTTGTGTTCCCAACACATAATAGGACATAATAAGTGCTTAAAAAATTGCTTAATTAAATAGCCCTTTGCAGAAAGGTAGTGAAATTACTATTTCTGTTTTTACAGTGGAAAAAACCAAGGCCCAGAGAGATGAAGGGATTTATTTATGTCCAAAGAGCTAGTGGTCTACTTTGGGCTCTTTTCACAAAAATGTTTTTCTTTTTTGAAATGTAGGAGCTGGTGCCTAAAGTTGGTACCAGCTACCCTTACCGATATATACTACCATCCTTGGCTGTATCTTCTCTTGGAGAAGATCACAAAATAGAACTGATTTTGCCCAATATAAATTTAGGTTATCTCACCTCAGCTGTGACCCTATTGCAGTTTAATAATCTTTCTCTTCTATACCTATAGATTTTCTAGCTCATTCTCCAAAACAACTGAAACATTTTTTTTTCCTCTGCAATCCTCTAGCTAAGTTCCAATATGTTACACACAAAAAAAGATCTAACTTCCTACTCTGGGGAAAGACAGGCTGTTAGAAGCTCCACTAAATTCCTTCCTCAAAACTTGGAGGCTAATCCTCTCAACTTGTGCCCTTTATCCCATCTTCTCTAAGAATCTGTTCTGGTATTTGTCTCTTTTCCCAAGCATTTCATTTCATGATGTCTTCATGCCTCTCCCTTGGCACTTTTCTTTCAGTCTCCAAGTATGCTCAAGTCTCTCCAAACATAATCTCCAATCACTTTCTTTGATTCTTCTATCTCATCAAACTATAATCCTTCCTGTCATGGTCAAACTTCTGGAAAACATCATTGTGGTATTTTCACTTATTCATCCTAAGTCCTCAACCCTATGTCTAGCTTCTATTCCCAACATTGCAATCTATGAATTCTTTCAACTGGTGTTTCATTTTCTATATTCAGAAGTTCTGTGCAGTTGTTTCGTATTTCTTCTTTCACTATTGTGTTCATGATATTCATCTTGAAATGTTCTTCTGGGACGTGTGTGATCCTTAGGTTATCGCTATACTTCCTATCTTTGAGATCAGTATGTTTTGCTTGGGTAGTAGTATGTTTTCTTTTAGTGTTAATGTTTTTCAGCTTCTCTTCTTCCAGATTGTCCTTTACTTTCTCATATTTGCATTCCCAATCTATTATTCTCCCTGTTGTTTCTTTGGTAACACTTTCCACAGAACACTCTAGTTTGTTTTTTTATTATGTACCTATCTATATGTATGTGTAAATGTATTGCTATGTAGGCCATATACTCTACTCTCATAATTCTCATTTCTCTTTAGAACCACTCAGGAACAGCTTGTTGTGGTTCCATGTTCTCCTCACATGCCACAGGGTCCTCAGTCTCACCAAATACGTTCAATAACATTTCTTTGTTTTGTGTTATTTATTCATAGATACCTGAACTCATTTACTAGATCTGGATGCCCTATTTCCTTCTGTCGTTAATATTTTCCCTGTTATCTGCTTATGTTCAAGGCCTTTGAATTTTCTTTTTCCTGAGGTCTTTGGTAATTTCAGGCTCCTCCTCTCTCCCTCTTAATTCCTCTTATTGCTCACTTTCTGACTTACTTCCCTCTGATAGTGATTTCCTTATAGGCCAGATTTCAGCCTCTTGCTACACAGTGCAACTCATGGTTCACTAGCCTAAGTCTCTGCCCCAAGTGACCTTGGGGTAGATAGAACTGGTGCCAGCTGGATGCCAAGCTCTTTCCTTTAGGTTTCATGGAGTGCTGAAAAAACCCCACCTCCCGGCACAGTGTCCTGTCCTGGTATCCTGTTTGGCTTCCTCTGTTCCTCAGTTCTCTCATCTGGCATGGGCTATTCAAAATATTGCTGCACTGATGCTATGGGACTGATTTCTGTAGTTGCAGTTTCTAAGGCTAAGAAAGGAGGGAGGACTGGGGTGTGGAGTGAAGCTCTATTTCAAGCCCTGACATGTATCCTGCCCTTTTCCCTCTCTTCTTCTCTCCCACAGCGATCTTTTGCAGCACAGATCACTGCCTGCCACAATGCTGTCTGGCATGTTTCCAGCAAGCTTCTGCCCTTGAAGTGCCTCCCTTACACTGGCTGGCTGTCTAAGCCCCAACAAACTTCCTAAGACTAGAGTGTTCATAGAGTGTCAATGGAGCAATAAAAAAGGAGAGGGGATGAAGTGTGGGATTGGCTTTTGTTGCAAGTCTGTAAGCCAGGTCCTTGGGTGGGCTAGTGGAGCCTCACTGCGTGCTAAGCGAGTGCATGGATTTTATTTTGTGGTTTCTTTAACCTTCTTTTGGACTTTAAATATTCTAGACCATGGATACAGCTGAAGTTGATTCATCTTTGAAGTTTTGAAGAGGTTTGAGAGGTCATTGGAATGAGAGAAAATGTCTAATCCTCCATTTTGTTGCTCATTCTCATTCATTCCCACGGCTTCAACCATTACCATTTTACATATCCAGAGACACACATCCACATTTCTAATGGCTCAAAGTCTATCTATCTATCTATCTATCTATCTATCTATCTATCTATCTATCTATCTATCTATCTATCTATCTATCCATTTTAGGCCTGCCCTCTATCTAGAATGACATATCCACATCACTAATAGCTCACAGTATATTTCCACCTGTATTATCTTCCAGAACCTCAAATTTAACAAGTCCAAAACTGATTGCACAAGTGATAGATTTAGGAAGATTACTTGGACATCACTGATAAAGGTAGATTGAAGAAAATATAGGATGGAGTCAAAAAGTGTGAACAATTACTTCCCTTGGTATTTGTGTATTGGAGACTCAGAGCTCCCAGCCCCCTTCTCTATAAGTTTTTCACAAGGACATTACTGATAATAAGATTGCATTGAGTCTTATCCTGGTCAAACTCCAACCCAGGTCTGAATTGATTTAATCTGCTCAGGTTTGGGTAGAGACAGATTCTTTCTCCTAGATAGCCCGAGACTGTGGGTAGTATTTCCTCTGTCCAGATGGCAAGATATCATCAGCCCCTGTTGACCAAGATCAAGTGACCTAAGTCATATACTCAAGACCTTATTTTAATATAGCCCACCTCCCAGTGTGTTATACAATCAGTTGATTGGCACCCCTTAGGAACACCTACTCTTTTTCGTTTGTTTGTTTGTTTTTCTTTTTTCGGTGAGGCAATTGGGGTTAAGTGACTTGCCCAGGGTCACATAGCTAGTTAAGTGTCAAGGTTCTGAGGCCAGATTTGAACTCAGGTCCTCCTGAATCCAAGGCTGGAGCTCTATCCACTGTGCCACCAACTGCCCCAGGGAACACCTACTCTTCAAAATGCATATAACCCTGTACCACCAAATCCCAAATTGAGCCAATTCTGAACTGGCCCCCTTAGGGGGGGCCCAGTTTTGGACTGAACTCCCATCCAATGCATGTCAAGCCAGCTTGAGAGACATCAAACCATGGACACACACTCCCTAATTTTGTTTGTCTCTTTCTTAAAGTAGACTCTGTTTTTAAAATTGGGATTTGACAGAATATTACCTAAGATTTCACATAAAGCAAGGATTAGAGCAAGAGTGATTATAGAAGAGAGATTGCAGAGGTGAAATCCATAGTTTTCTCACATGTAAAAAGGATGTGGTTGAACTAAATGGCCTTTCAGGTCCCTTCTAGTTCTGGATCTGTGCTTCACTTACACCATTCAGTTTATCATCTTTTAAAATTTGCTCCTTCTCTTGACTTCATTTTTTCCCTGGGACATACCATCTACCCACTCTACAGTGTTCAAAACCTTAGTATTAGTTTTAACTATTCCCTCCGTCTCATCTTTATCACCCCAACCCCTCCACTTTCCAACCTTATTATTACATTTGAGGGCATTGACCATCATTTTCCCAATCACCTGGGCCCACAGCACTGGTGATACTCTTGACTCCTCACTTGGACTTCTCTCACATATCCAATCTGTTGTCTAGTCTTGTCAGCCTACTCCTAGTACAGGCCTTTATCACTTCACAGCTGAATTACTGCAATAACCTTCTAATTAGTCTCCATGCCTTAAGTTTCTCCCCATTCCACTCCATCATCCACTAAGCGGGCAATGTGATTTTCCTAAAACTCAGTTCTGACCATGTCACTGATTCCCTACCCCATTCAATAAACCCCAATGACTCCCTATTATCTCCAGAATCAAATATAACCTCAACCATTTAGCATTCAAAGTCCTTCACAAACTCACCCCTTCTTATATGTGTAGTAATAATTCCATAACTCAGGTTTTTTTTTGTTCTGTGCTTTTTATTCTTTTCATTTACACTGCTGACATATATTTACAATCCATTTTTCACATCACTACCAAATTAATTTTTGTTATTGATGGAAGATGATGAACCCAGTCTAAAATCTTCAACCCATGTTTTCCCCAAACTCTACTTCTAGGTGTTCCCTGAATTCATCATTTCCATGTATGTTTCCATGACTTTGTATAAACCCTCACTCAACATCTTCCCTCCTAATTCATGTCTTCTAGATTCCCAGTCTTCCTTCAAGGTGCAGCCAAATTGTTACCGTCTTTATGACACTTTCCCAGATATGTCCAGCTATTAGGTCTGTCTCCCTATTCAGAAATATCTTTAGCAGTTTGTTTGATCTCTCCTTTGACCAAGTCATTCACTTCCTTGTACTCTTCTGTTTTTTATCCCAAGCGTTTTGCATAGTATCTTGCACATAAAAGGAAGAAAGCAAGTATACTTACTTGTGCACATATTCAGTCTACTGTGTGGTAAGGACAGTATGAACATAACATGAGGGGAATGATTTTTGTTTAAGGAGGCCAGGAGACCATCCTCAGTATTTTGCAGTTCTCTAGAGGATGAGGATTTTAAAAACCCAGACCAGATGAAACTAGACCAGTTCCTGAGGTCTGACATGATTCTCATTGCCCTAATGGACATCTTTTTGATCCAGGGTTGGTATCCTGA
Source organism: Vombatus ursinus (assembly GCF_900497805.2). Classification (NCBI taxonomy): domain Eukaryota; kingdom Metazoa; phylum Chordata; class Mammalia; order Diprotodontia; family Vombatidae; genus Vombatus; species Vombatus ursinus. The sequence continues at coordinate 26,471,853 of NW_020954594.1, read as the reverse complement.
AGAAAGTAAATAAGGAGTGGTATAGCATTGATTTTTTGGGTATCCATATTTTCCTGGACAGCTGGGACTGTCCCAGTCTCCTGTTCAAAATTCATTTGTAGGTTTGCTCAGGGTTTATTATGGTGAGGTGGGAGACACCTGTAACTAAAATTTGATTTCTGCCCAGAAAAGGGAATCTCTGACACAGAATGGTCATAAAGGGTTTGGAGAAACAACATAAATCCAATTCACCAAACCTATCCCTTTTAGGAATCCCATCATCTTCCTGCTGATCCATATTGGAAAAACAGTTTTAGAGGAAATTCATCCTTTTGAGAAAAGATAGTCAAAGCTCCCCATGTTAGCCTCTTACAAATGGACAAAGAACAGTACTGATATGTAACCTTTAACTTTTTAATTTGCTACAAAAGTAAATATGCTCTAAGCAAATTATTATCTAAACTTCTAAAAACTCTCAAGTTACTTGGGGGTGAAAGTCCCCCACTCTGATACTCCTGTGGAAGGAATCATATATCTGGGGGTAATAATAGGTCAAGTCTAAGACTTTCTTGCCACCAGAGATAGCTCCAAATTCTTAGTCTCACCTCTGATATAATTTTCTTCCCTTACAGCAATGATCTTAGTGGGATTCAACACATTCTCTAGTGGGACCTCTGGAAGACAGCCCCTAGTTCTCACCTTTAGTTTATTAGTCTATCAGTATAGCCCTTTGCATCCATGTGGCATCTAAATTCACAAAACAGCTCAATACTTACAAAGCATGATCCTTAAAACACGAATGCATATTCATCTCTGCTTCAAATTGTACCACATGAAAAGTCAATGTATTTTCATTTTCTTGACACTTGCAATACAGATTTTCTAAACTGTTAGTAAGAGCTGGGGAATACTGCTTTTTTACAATATTGTTATTATCCCTTTTAAATTACTTAATATACTAGAAGGAACAGGCATGTCAGTTGATGCAAAAATATGCTTGGTCCTTCAAGATATTCTTAAATTCTTGTCCTTCTGTCAAGTACCAATTATGGTAATCCTACAGGGTCAATGTGGGTTCCCTTCTAATCCTATTGAAAGAGCTCCCAAAATGTGGCTAAAATTAATGCAGCCACAGAGTAGCAGGTGCCTACATCTGGCCATCCAATTACCTAAGACTTCCTTTTACCATATAGTCCTTCCTCAACTTCAGCCACAAGAACCACAAAGTCATTGCAATCCAATCCTGCCAAGTATGCCAAAATGTTCTGGGTCAGGCCCAAGTCAGGCTACTCCAATGAGTATGACTCAGGTTTGGAATGCAAAGAAACACTTGTGGACCACTAGATGCAATAAAAATATCTTTACCTTCAGTAAAGGATTAAAGGATATAATTAATAAAAATAGATGTGGCTTTTTTCTACCTTGGTTTTCACCAGGCAGCAATGGTGGGTCAAAGAGACATCTTGAAGGTAAGTGTGAATTTCACCAGATCTTCCAATCATTAGCTCCTTAGAGGTTGTACTTTTTATAACTCTAATGTTCTAGACCAATCAAATACTGAGAATGGCCTCCTAGCCATAAGAAAAAACATCAAAGACTATGCAAAATTTAGGCCATGTCTACCTATACCCCTAACAGAATATAAGCTTCTGGAGGAAATGTACTCTTCTGTTTTTTATCCCAAGTGTTTTGCATAGTACCTTGCACATAAAAGGAAGAAAGCAAGTATTTATTAAGTACCCATTATTTTTCAGGCATTGTGCTAAATGCTTTACAAATAATATCTCATTTTTATCCTCACAACAATACTGGGAGATAGATTCTATTATTGTTTCTATTTTACAATTGAGGAAACTGAGACAGGCAGACATTAAATGTCTTGCCTAGGGTCACATGGTTAGTGTCTGAGGCCAATTCTGAACTGTTCCTGACTCCAAGTCTAGCATTCTATCCATTGTGCCAACTAGCTATCTCATTAAGCTGCACTTAATAAATGCTTCTTGAATTTCTTACAGATTCCTTCATATAGAGGAGGTATGATATAGAGGAAAGAGTGCTAGACCTGGAGTCAGAAGAAAGGAAGATTGTAATCTTATTTTCATCAGTTCCCAACTGTTTGCCCATGAGGCAATTCACTTATCATCTCTGAGCCTTAATTTCCAAATGAGAAATAATAAGCATTGATATTGAAAAATAACTTTAGATGAAGCCTTTAGAACTCTGATGAATACAATGATAAGTCATAAGGTCAAAAGAATAAAGAAAAAATATGCTATTTACCTCATAACACACAGGAATTTAAAATACAGGAAGAGGCATACATTTTCAGACATGATTAATATGGGAATTTGTTTTGCTAAACTATACAGATATGTATTGAGAGATTTAAAAAATATCTCTTCAATAATTTGGGGTAGTGAGACAGACTAATTTTTAAAGGGCTTGTTACTTGAAAAAATAAAACACAAATGTTGTTCAGTTGTGTCCGACTCTTCCTGACCTCATTTGGAGTTTTTTTGGCAAAGATACTAGAATGGTTTACTGTTTCCTTCTCCAGCTCATTTTACAGATGAGGAAACTGAGGCAAACAAGGTTAAGTGATTTGCCCAGGGTCACATAGCTATTAAGTGTCTGAGGCCAAGTTTGATCTCACGAAGGTGAGTGTTCCTGACTCCAGGGCTGGCACTCTATCCACTGTGGCACCTAGCTACCCAGCACAAATTCTCAGCCTTAAAAACAGAAAAGAAAAAAAAGTGAATAAGAAAAAGAGGAAACAGTACCTCATTCAACAGTGTCTTTCTACTTTAATATGTAAGATCAGACCTCCTCAGACTGCATTCAGTTACCAAATAAAAACAACTGATCCTTAGTTGAATATTACAAATGATATAGGAAAAAGAAACCCAGATACAAACACTTAAGAGAAGCAGTTTATTTTGTTGTTGTTATTGTTGTGGTTGTTGAGTCATTTCAGTTGTGTCTGACTGCTCATGACCCCATTTGGCATTTTCTTGGCAAAGACACTAGAGTAGTTTGCCGTCTCCTTCTCTAGATCATTTTATAGATGAGAAAACTGAAGCAAACAGCATTAAATGACTTACCCAAGGTCACATTGCTAGTCAATGTCTGAGGCCAGATTGGAACTCAGATCTTCCTGACTCTAAGCCCCACACTCTGTCCACTGACCATCTGACTGCCCTGTAGTTTATTTACCCAGTGCAAATAAGCCCAGGGACACATTCTCTATTCTGACAAGAAAGGAGACACATACAAGAAAGTATATGTAAAAGAAATATCTTTCAATAATGGGAACTTTTCCACTGACCCACATGCAATAACTGTCCCTTGCTGCTTATGAAGATGTATGAATTGCTTTGGAATTAACTTGAAAATGTCAGTAACCCTGAACTGTGGAACACACTGTCAATCAGCCTAGTCAGAGCCGTCAAAAATGACATAATGGAGAAAGACATGGACAGTCAAATACCAATGCTCAAGAGCTCTGGTTGAGTCTCTTCCCCTATGTTTCCCCTTCACATCACTGGATCCCCTACTAAATGAAACCTCTTTAACACTATAGTGACAAGCTGCCTAGTTTTCTTAAGACCCCAGGGGACACACTGTAGGTCACAAACATCACCTGTTAACTGTTTTCTGCTACAGAGGGGAAAAAAATATTATACATATATATATATTGGTTGGAATACTTACTCTATGGGGAACTGCTAGATTTTTGTTAAGTGAAGATGTGCCTCACTTTGTACAAAGGAGATATTCCTAAAAAGTTGCATGCAAATTGCATTTCTGCACACTAAATCAAACCCTGTTTTAAATTTACTAGGAGAGATGGGTAATTAATAAATATTACAGTGAGTGCTTTTGCAAGTAAAGAAACCCAGAGATTCAGCATACATGGTATCAGAGACATGAGATCAGAGCCCTGACTGGAGAGAGAAGGATAGACTCAGTGATTACTCCATGCATTGATTATTTTTGATAAAGTGAATTATCTTGTGAATCTTCTATTTTATCCCTTTTTGTTGTAAATTTGAGTTCCCATATTCTTAAATCTAGGTACATCTGTATTCAACCTTATAGGTAGAGTTCTAAGTCCTCCCTTCATTTTAGAAGACCTCTCTTCTTTTTTCCCCCTTCCTCCTCCTTCCCCTTTTACATTTTGTTGATATTAACAACAAGATATAACTATTATTTCCTAGTACTATACCAATAAAACTCTTTCTTACATCAAAGAAGCACAATTTAGAAAAAAAAAGAACACACTGATCAACACATTAATGACATTTGGCATGAGATTTGGCAGCCATCATTTCTCTATAAAGAGGAAGAGGGTATGCCTCCATCATCTATCATGGACTGATACCATGCACTGATCTGACTTCTGATGTTTTCCTTTCCATAACTGGGGAAGTCAACATAGTTATTGTTTACTTGGTTCACCTTGCTGCCAGTTCATATAATCTTTCCTATCTGATTTCTTCATGTTATCCCATATGGTGTAATAATATCACAGTACATTCTTTTGCCACAACTTTTTCAGACATTCCCAAATATATGGGCACCCACTTCTTTTTTATTTTCATCTTCTTGCTATTTCCAAAAGTATAAATGCAATAAATATTTTATAAGACGAGACCTTTTATTATATTGTTGATCTTCCTGAGGGTAAAAACAGTCACTAGTATTAGCTCTGGGTAAAAGGTTATAAACAGTTTTATCACTTTCATACTATAGTTCTAAGTTGTCTTCCGGAGCAGGTGGATCATTTTACAGCTCTATGAATAATGTATCAACTTACTTCTAAGTGTCTTCCTACATCCCTTCTTATAATGCTTATTTCTGTTTCATCACCTTTGCTAATTAGTTGGATATAAGGTAAAAATTAATTGCTTTATATGTACTTTCCCTATTTAGTGATGTTTAGGAGTGTTTTATATGGTTGATGATTGAATAATAATGGATGAGGCATTTTCTTCTATTCTCATGATTTCTCAAATAAAAATTACACATGACAGAAAAAAAAATAATTTCAGTTGTCTCCTTGGGCAACAGGAATTCTAACAAGGTAAAAACCAATGAAGTACCAATAAATAAAACTAATTCTCAGTTCCTAACCTGTTCACTCAGCATCACTTTCCCTATCACCCACCACACTCCTATACCTACAGACTTTCAACAGAGCTCAACTCTACTTGGGTACTTGGGTATTTCAGTAACCCAGACCCTTCTGATTCATTCAAAATAACAATTAATCTTCTCCTGGTCTTTAATAATATGGGAGGAGGCATGATATAATAGAATGATCACAAAACTGGGTGTTTTAATATATGTTTTAGTCCCATCTCTCCTTGTTGACATTCAACAAGTTAACACTCACAGTGAGCCTGAATTTCCTCATTTCTAAAATGGGCGAAGGAGGTGAATAGATGTTGGAAAGGACAATAAATAATATTCATTCTGGGAAAATAATTCTATGATTTATATGCTGGCATTGTGTTCCCAGTATTATGCTAGGTTTTGAAAAGAAGCAAGGAAGGAAGGAAAAGAGGAAGGGAAGAAGAAAAGGAGTAAAGTGAGTCAGTAAGGAAGGGTAGCTAGGTAGCACAATGGTTAGGGAGCCAGGAAGATTCATCTTCTGAGTTCAACTCTAGCTTCAGGCACTTACCAGCTGTGTGACCACGGCCAAGTCACCTAACCCCATTTGCCTCAGTTTCCTCATCTGTAAAATGAGAAGGAAACAGCAAACCACTCCAGTATCTTTGCCAAGAAAATCCCAAATAGGGTCACAAAGAGTTGGATGTGACTTAAAGTGACTGAACACAAAGTAAGGAAGAAAGGAGGAGAGGGAAGGGAAAGGGGAAGTAGATGACATAAGAACACAATTGTGACAGGCAGCAAGGTAGTTCAGCAGATAGAGCACTGGTCCTGGAGTCAGAAGGAGCTGGGTTCAAATCCAGCCTTAGACACTTGGGCAAGTTACTTAACCCAATTGCCTCCAATAATTTTTTAAAAAAGTAAAAGAATACAATCGTAGTAGGAGATATCAACGTCTCTCTCAACTTTGGATAAGTCCAACACAAATAAAAACAAAAGGAAAAATATAAAATTGGATGACTTGCTAGAGAAACTAGAGATAACAGACCTATGAAATCTTCTAAATATACTAAAGGACATAACATACGTACATATATACATAGTATAAGATAAAAACTGACCATTAAGGCACAGCAGTATTTAAGACAAATGTTCTTAAAATGTTTGTTAATCATTTTGTTTAAACCCTTTGAATAGTAACCTATTGGGTTATCTAGTTTGTCTTCAAAGAAGCTACTTTTAGCTCTCATTCTGGATTATCTCCTGTTCATATAGGTAGGAGGGTATTGGTTACTTCCCATCTGAGAAATTTCATAATTTTGAATTTCTATATGACCCCAAGCAAAGCAGTTTGTTTAATCTCTCTAGGCCTCAGTTACCTGATATATAAAATTAAGGACTTCCAAGGTCAATTCTAGCTCTAAACCTATGATCCCATGGTTCAGCTACATAAATCAGTTCTCTTAATTGAGAGGGTAAAAAGGGAAGGAGGTAAATTGTTAGCTTAAAAGGTGTTGTAGTAAAATGTAATTATCAGTTCTATCCCTGTTGAAGTATTCACTGATGTGACACTGCATGAATTCAAACACCTTCAGTGAGTACTTATCAGAAGCTAAAGGACTCAAGAAATCAAACCCCATGGAGAAATGTCTCTTTTCAATCTTCCCTTCTTGAAAGCATTTTATACTTATTAACTCTCCTTCTTTCTTAAAGGACTGAATAACAGGAAAACTAAGTACTGGGGGCCTTGAGTATTCAAATCTTACTTTTCATCAAGCACACTGTATATTCTTATATAGGAAGGTCTGAAGATGAAACACTGATTGACTCCTTGGCTGAAAACAGATGGAAAGGCCACCAACTTATATGTCTTGATTACAAAGGAAAGCCCGAGGAACCTTTGTACTATCATTTAGTCATTCATCACCATCATTCTCTCCCTCTTTCACTAAGCATTCATGAGGTGAATGACCCTGTAATATCATTAGAATAAGTTTCCCAGAAGGGTTAGAACAATGTGGAATTCATACTTAATGACTTTATTCAGGGAAACATAGCTAGTTCATAGATAGAACTTCTATATTCTGTACTCTCATGGCCATGCTAAGTACCTGCCCTCAGAAGGCACATGCTGTCCTCTGGTTGTTATGGCTTACACTTACACACACACAAACACACACACACATACACTAATATACTAACACATTAACACACTAACAGTGCAAGTTCCAAACATTTGTTCTCAAACTTCCTGGCATCAGAATTTACCTACCCTATGTCTTCTTTCCTCTTCCCTCAGAAATCTGTTTTTCATTTCATGGCAATAAGTACTAAAAAAACTGGGGTGGGGAACCTGCAGCCTTGAGGCCATATGTGGCCCTCTAGGTCCTCAAGTGTAACCCTTTGACTGAATCCAAAGTTCACAGAACAAATCTCCTTAAATAAAAGGATTTGTTCTGTAAAACTTGGACTCAGTCAAAAGACCACACTCAAGGACCTATAGGGCCACATGTAGCCTCCAGGCAGCAGGTTTGCCACCCCAGAAACAAACCTATTCCTGCCATTGGTTTGCTAGATAAAATTTTACCCTTCCCAGATAAGAAAATTGCATGTAACAGCCATTTAAGAAATGATGTATTACTTAGGATTCCAGATAGACTTGAGGAGGGGGTGGAGTGTGGAGGAAACTTTCTTCATGATTCTTAAATTACATCAGATAGATATTCATCTGAAATTAAGGATCTGATTAGAATCAGTAAATTAATTTGAGGACTGTAGTACTTATGCATAATTCATCAAGTTCCATTTGTTTCTTCCTATAGAGCCATGCACCATAGGTGTTCAATAAATGTTACTCTTGAAGATGATAAAAACAAAAGCAAAATCATCAAAAGAGGTACATCCAAAAGGATACTGCAAAAATTCCTGGCAGCAGCCAGAGAGACTATTTTCCCAAGCAACAAACTTAGGAGGTTGGATCTGGACCAATTCCCAGGCTTGGCATGGTCCTGGGGATTGGCAAAAGTCCACTCGTCTCTGTTGCTTCCTCTTTCCTTTACTCTGCTATTTGTAGCAGCTGATAATCAATCCCATTTAGCCCATTCTAGGTTTTGTCTCACTAGGCAATAAAAATAGAAGGAAAGAGAGTTTTTTTTTGTCTTTAAATTTTTTTTTCCTATAATTAATCAACAACTGTTTAGTGTGGGTGCACAACTGACACACACAAGGCAAATAATAAAAGAACATCCCCATTATCATTCTATCACCCTTATTGAGTCACTAGAAACAATAAGAAAGTCAACAGGAAAATTAATAAGCTGCATTTAAGGTTGGTCACTGGCTAATTTGGACTCCATGGAGACTATGAAGTAAAATTGCCCATTCTCAAATAGGTATTTGGGTGTGGTCTCTCATGTGGGTTGGACTGGTAGGAAATTTCAATGCAATATAATACTGATGTAAGAAAGACTGGCACACTACAAAGTTAATAGAAGGCAATCATAAGCAAGTTGGAACAAAGAAAAAATGAATCAAAGGTTCTATGAAGCAGACTTAAAATAAAATGACTTAGCTGTTCATTTCATGATGATAACAATGGCAGAATGACCAATCCTGGTTGCTGGTAGGTCATCAAACAGTATTTCTTAAGTATTATTTTTAGATGATTGATTGTATGTATAAATAATGATGATTATACAGCTATAACCATTTACCTGTAGGATCAATGAACTACAATTAAAAATAGAAAATTCTAATGGTTAAGACTACAAGCACTCAAATAACAATGCTATAATGGCATGAGAATGGAATGTGAAGGCTTAGACATCTTTTACAGGTATTAGCCAAATTCATTATGAATTCAAAATGGTGGGTAGACCTTGAAACCAGGAGAAAAAAATGTGCCCTCTATTGCAGTAACTCTAAAAAATGGTAGTGTCAAAAAGCTGAGAGAGTAACTGTATATATGCTCAGTTTGGAAATACTGGTCCTTCATGACCTTTCATTGCCAGTCAGACTAGTAATTAGGAACAACTACAGCAGTAGTAACAAGTTTGAACAAAGAGTTTTAATAGGTCAAATATTATGAATAAAGTTCTCAAAAAATTATAAATAACCATATGAAAGGATCCTCCACATCACTGAAAATAAAAGTAATGCAAATTTAGAAAACCTTAAGTATTTACCCCATGCCCAGAAAATTGGCAAAGATGACAAAAGATGACAAAAGAATTATTGGTGGAGCTGTGAATCAAACAAACATTACAGAAAGCAATTTGGAATTATGCTTACAAAATGTTCTCATTCTTTGACCCAGAGATTCCAATGCCAGGTCTATACCAACAAGGAGGTAATTGATAAGAAGAAAGTCCCCATATACTTAAGAAAATATTTAGGGGCAGCTAGGTGGCGCAGTGGATGAAGCACTGGCCCTGAAGTCAGGAGTACCTGAGTTCAAATCCAGCCTCATAACTAACACTTGTCACTTACTAGCTGGGTGACCCTGGGCAAGTCACTTAACCCAATTGTCTGAAAAAAAAAGTCTTTGGTGCAGCTAGGTGGTGCAGTGGATAGAGCACTGGCCCTGAAGTCAGGAGGACCTGAGTTCAAATGTGACCTCAGACCAAACACTTGATACTTTCTAGCTGTGTGACCCTCTGCAAGTCACTTAACCCCAATTACCTAAAAAAAAAAATTATAGCAGCACTATTGGGGTAACAAATGGGGAATTGCTGAAAAAGTGTGGTATATGACCATAATGGAATATCACCGTGCTCAAAGCAAGAATGTATGTGATGAATGTAGAGAAGCATGGAAAAACTTAAGTAAACTGATGCAGACTAAAGCAACTAGAGTAAAGTGAATGATAGACATAATGAATGATTACAACAACAGAAATAAAAAGGATAATTACAATACAATTGAAAGTTAATGTTACAAAATTACAAAGAACAAGCATGGCACCAAAGTAGACATATGAGAAGACACATCTTCCACCTCTAATCCTTTACAGAGGTGGGAGGCCCATGAGAGTTGGAAGTTCCACATATTTTCAGACTTTCAATGTATTGATCAGGCTTTGCTGGTTTTTTAATTTTTTTTAAAGAAATATTTGCTAAATTACATGGCTTTATAGGAGAGGGAAGGGGAGGAAAATTGGGAGAAATTTTGGTAATATTAAAAGAGATTAAGGCAAATTTATTTTATTTTAAAAATGATACCAAGTAGGTATGTATCTGTTGTGGTCTCTTACTCAGAAGGCATTAAGTTCAATTCAATTTGACAAACATTTGTTGACCACCTACATTGTACTACCCAATGGAAATAAAATCAAATGAAGGGATGTAACTCAACTAAATATCTTACAACTTAGTAGGTAAACACCAGAGAGTTGCACAATGAAGTAGAAAGAATTCTGCATATGAAATCAGAGAACTTAGGGAGCTATGAATCACTACTTAACCCCATCAGATATTTGCCTTGCCACGTATTTCCTGTGTGACTTTAAACAAGTCACTTCATCTCTGTGGACCTCAAGCCATTTGAGTCACCTTTTTTTTTAAATGAGAAAGTTGAATTAGTGCCCCACAAGGTCTTTTTCAACCCTAAATTTATGAATCTATGAGTTTCTCAAGACACAGAGAGGTAAAGCAGTAGCCAGTGGTAATCCAGTTAATCAGTGTCCATGGCAAGACTGGAACTCAGATCTTCCTGACTGAAAGCTCACTCAGCAGTCTATCCACAATGCCTTCACTGACTCTACCACTAGTATTTGGGGGAAAAAAAGGAAATTTGAGATAGGCGTAAACATCAACATAGGAAGTGGGAGCAAAGCTGAATTTTGAAAACAGTTAAGGATCCTAAGAAGCAAAAGTGAATTGGGAATACAAGCAGGAGCAGAGTGGGCCAGGGAGGTGAGAAGGTGAATGAATGCAGAGAGACAAAAAATAAAATGACAAGTTTAGGGGAAAAAACTACTAGTCTGATGTGGCTAGAATGTTGAGTACCTCGAGGACAATGATGTGTGATAAGGCTGGAAAAGTAGGTGGAAGCCAAATTGTGAAACATCTTAAATCAGGCTGAAGAACTTGTACTTTATTCTAGAATCAATGAATTTTTTAAATAAGGAGGTGAAATGGGCAGATCTGTGGCTCATGAAGATTATTTTGGAAGCCATGTGGATAATGGAAAGGCTAGAAGCAAGGAGACCAATTAGGATGGTTATTACACTAAGCCAGGCAGATATGTTGAGAAACTAAATTAGGATATTGGCCATCAGAAGGAAGAGAAAGAGAGGGGAATATAAATGTCTATTGATGCTGATAGTATATTTTATAATAAGGCTTTAAGTGTATACTGGGTTCCATTATCACCATCATTAAGTAACATCCCCTAAATGTATAGCCTTATGGTAGGAAAAGAGATACAGAGATTAATTGAAGAAAAGCCTTATAAATTGAGCTCCAATTAGACCATGTTGACTTGGATATGCCAAGGAGAAAAATAACATTGTGATGCAGCTTTTTTCTTATGAATTCAATTTACTAATTCAAAAGACAAGGAAAAGAGATTGACCTCAGGAGACAGTGAGGAAGACCTTGAGCATATTGGAACGAACCCTTGTGGTGAATGATTGGAGGACATGGACAAGAGTCACACAGCAGCCATGGATGAGTTCCGATCTTCATTTCAGCAGAATAAGCAAATTGTTCTATCTGAGTAAGAGTTCAGTTTCTAATTCTTGTTTCTGTTTCTTATTTTTTCTTTATATATTGAAATATTTATATTTATTGGTAATTAGGTTGTCAAGAAAAAAAAAGAAAATTTAATACAAACACACACTATACTATATTGTTCTGACCAAAGACATCACACATTGACCTCAATATAAGACAAAGAGAAGCAATTCATCATCATTAGAGAAATAAGGTAATGGGATAATTTGTCATATATAGTCTTTTTGTTTTTCAGAAAGGGGGCCACATTTAGCCCATTTTCTGACAAAAGAAGTGAGATCCTTTTAAATAATAGTATTTATTATTTTTGTTACTTATCACCTATTATTTCATTGTTATAAGGAACTCTTAGATGAGGAAACTTGTAGCAATGCAGGTTAGCCCCTTATTAGCAATTCACAATCTCAGAGAGTTGCCAAGAGAACTAAGAGGTTAAATGACTCATATAGTAGGACTTGAACCAAAGTCTTCTTGGCTTTGTGGTCAGTTGCCTCCCTACTCTGCCAGGATACATGAGGTAGGCACCTAATAAATTATTAACTTACATGTAATTGATCATGTTCCACTTATCTCTAACTCTGTGCAACTTACCCATATGGGCAATGGATCCTGGATTATGCTTTAATTGTCTCCCATGTGTAGATAAGGATGTAAAAAAACAAACAAACAAACAAACAAACGCCTTTGCTTCATTTCCTCTCTCTGCCAAGTCTGATTCACCAGAGCTTTCCAGGAATTCTCAGTAGAGAAAGATAGTACATCCCAAGCAGACCAAATGTGCCCCCCACAGGAAACTTTGACTTTCAGCAGCAACCCTCATGCTACTCAGAAATTTGACCATTAAATGACTTCAAGGAAAGAAAAAGTAGTCCCTCTTCTCCAAACCTCTAGGCTAGGGACTCTGTCCTACCTAACAATATGATCAGAGAGAGGTAGGTCCATATTTGTCCAACTAGAGTACTTGATTTCTCTTAATGCTTTTCTGTGATTATGGGTGACCAATGAATTCTATTTAGGAACCTGCCATGATAAAAGGGAGAACTTAATAAAGAAACCAAAGAAGTATCAAAAGATATCATAGAAGCAAACACAGAAGCAAGGAAGGACAATTATATCTGTTAAATTTCATCTTTCCAGTTAAAGGAAGAGAACTCTACGAATCAATCAACTAATCAGTAAGCATGTATTGATCACCTACTCTAACATGTTCCAGGTCTGTGCTAGGTGCTGAAGATACAAACACAAAAGTGAAAAGTCCTTACCCTCAAGGAGCTTATATAAAAACTATGCATTTAGGGGGTGTTAGTTGATGATGAGGACATAATGGAAAAGACAACATGTGTATGTATGTACATATATATATATATAATATATATATACACAAATAAGTACATACAAAGTAGATACATCATTAACTTCGGTGGGAGGGAAAAGGGGTGAGGGTAGTGCCAGTATTTTAGAGAACCAGGAAAGGTATCTTGCAGAAACACAAGCTCAGTCTTGAGGGAAACTAGGGATTTGCAGAGGTAGAGAAGTGACAGTGCCTTCTAAACAGTAGAGGCAGCTGGTAGAAAGGGATGAAAACAGGAAATGCAGTCATTTCTAAGGAACTAGAAAAGAGGTCAGTTTAGCTTAACCCCAGAATGCATGGAGGAGAGTAATGTATTAAGGCAGGAGAGGTAGAAATGAGACATATTTAGAAGAGTTTGAAAAGCTAAACAAATGGGGTTTATTTTCTGCTAAAGCTAATAGGGAGCCACAAGAGTTTATTAAGATATCAGAAGGTCTTTGTAAGAGTCAAACCTGCACTGTAGGAAAATTACTTTGGGGGCTGTTGGAAGACAGGAGGATTGAAGTGGAGTGAGACAATTCAAGGAAACCAATTGGGAGGTGTTGCAATAGTACAGTTGTAGGACAATAAGAAAACATCTTTTAATAGAACTAGGTGACACAACTGCTTATGTTTATAGAAATTCAGACAAATTTGATTCCTTATTATAGCAGAATTACAAAATTAGTGCATGAAAGAGACATGAAAGCAGTAATATGTCTGGAGTTAAGTGAAGCATTTGATGCAATGTGTCCTGGAATTATTCTTGAAACATTAATTCAAATTGGGTTAGAAATGAACTCTGTCACGTGTACTGAAAAGTAGAAGAAGCATTGTAAACATGGGAAAGCCAGGGCCAGAGCATTGTAAGAAAAAGGAGCATAAAGCAATGAGAAATGCTGCCTAATGCGTGACTATGAACCCTGTGGGTCTCTAATAAATATTAATTGATAATAATGAACTACAATACAGGGCAATAAACTAGGTAAATATCTCCAGGCTGCTCAGATACAGCTAATAGATATAGCTTGTGCACTAGAAACTGATAAATAGCTGATAGGAAAGAAAACAAAAGTAATTTGAAAGGTGTTGCATCCAGCATTTTGTCTGCAAATAAGGGAGAGATGCCATTAATAGAGTCAGGAAAGCAAGAAAATGGAAAAATCAGATGTATGTGCTGGTGACTGTACTGTAAATGAATGAGCCAGATTCTTCCAGGTCTAAAGCTGGACACCATTGGAGCTCCATTGATCCACCCTGGACATCAGGGATCTATTTAGAAAATAAATGCTTCAGTAAACTGAGTGTCACCCTGGTTTAAAATCAAGAAAATTCTGGCTCAAAATCTATAACATGTCTAAACTTTGCTAAAAGGAGAAGTTTTTAAAGCCAATATTCTTAGTCTGAGGTCTGTGGACTTGTTTTTTGTTTGTTTGGTGGGTTCATTTATTTTAAAATATTTTTAAAATTGTATTTCATTGTAATTGGTTTCCTTTACAATTTTATATATTACACTTTATGTCTTTAAAAGGATTATACTGAGAAGGGGCCTATGGACTTTAACAAATTGCTAAAAAGATCTGTGACATTAAAAAGGTTTAAAAACCCTCCTTTAAAATTTACCTCCTCCATGAGGCCTTCTTTGATCACTCTATCCAGGAGTTATCTTTTCATTTTCTGACCTCCTGGAGCCTTCGCTACTTCAACTCTTCATAAGATCAACTATTCCAAACTAGTTGGGCCCTCAGAGCTCATCTAGTCCAATCTTTACATTGGAGGAAAATGAGCCCAGGGAGGTCAAGTAACATTTTTTTGGGGGGAGGCAATTGGGGTTAAGTGACTTGCCAAGGGTCATAGGAAATGTCAAGTATCTGAGGCTACAATTGAACTCAGGTCCTCCTGATTCCAGGGTCAGTGCTCTATCCACTGTGCCACCTAGCTGCCCCTCAAGTAACATTGAAATCAGGATTTGAACTTTAGACCACTGATTCTAAATCTGAAGTTCTTTCAAATGGACCAAACTGCCTCAAGAGATGAGGCAACTGAGACTCAATAAGGTAAAATGATTTGCCTAATGTCGCAAAAATAATAAATAGCAGTTCTGTGTAGCCAGTCTTCTAACTCAAAAGTCGGGGCTCTTTCCACTATATATGCCACCTTATGGCCAAACCTTACAACTTGATTTAAATTGTAGCCATTTGCTTATTTCCCTAATTGGATTATAAGGATGTTGCTATTGTTTTTTTCTTGGGGAAGTGGGGAGGGAAACCAGGAAAGAAAACCATATTCCTTTTAATACTACACAGGATTGTGGACAGAAGAGATGCTCAATAAATTTCTGTTGATAGGCTGCCTAGGGATCTGAGAGAGAGACAGACAGACAGACAGACAGACAGACATAGAGAGAAATAGAGACAGAGACAGACAGAGGGAGAGAAAGAGAGAGAGGAAGAAAGAAAGGAAGGAAGGAAGGAAGGAAGGAAGGAAGGAAGGAAGGAAGGAAGGAAGGAAGGAAGGAAGGAAGGAAGGAAGGGAGGAAGGAAGGAAGGAGGGAAATAAGGAAGGAAGAAAGGAAAGAAAAGAAAAACAGTACAGAGGAAAAGTATCTGAGACAACTCTCTGGCTTCTAGCTTAAGGATCAGCTTCTAAAGGAAGTGATGAAAGCCCCACCTCTTGATATGGACAAAGAACAAGCAAAGAAATATTCTCATGAGAATGATTCTGAGCTGTCAGAGGGATAGAGTAGAAAACTCATCAGTAACCATAGAAACTCCTATGATCTGATGATTCTCTTTTTTGAAGGATGGTGAAACACTCAGAGAATGACAAGCAAATCTTGGCATCACAAGAAAATACAGACAGTAAAACAAATGTTGTTGATCATTTGCACTTGTTTCCATTTTAGTGGTTGTGGTATTTTTATATCTTCTTTCTCTAACATAGCATTTGTAAAGGCATGTACAATAGCTCTCATTCATCCCTTCTATTATCCTCTGAGACAACAAGAACCAAATAGAACAAGAGGTTACAGAAAATGACAGCAAGGTTACCTGAGATCACAGCAGAACCAAGGACAACATAAGTGAATATAAGTAATTCAGGGGGAACACCAATATTTCACGTCATGGGCCAGCAATCCATACAGAGCACATATGCCAAAGGTGACCTATATTATTTCTTCTAGTGACCCAGCAACCAGGGCTGTGAAGGAGGAGGTTTACATGATCATCAGGAGCAACTTTAAGCAAAACCATAAAGGAAAGGAGTTTTTCATTGATATCTTCTCATCCCTACTACTAATGTTCCTCCTCAGTAGCTATCTTCTGTCCCATTCCTCCAAAGGAACTACAGTTCAAACTGACATCGAAGCTGCTAACTTGGAACCATGGTAGTAAGCTAATAAGGGATTAAAGTGTGACTCAGAAGCCTTTGTATTTGTATTTGAGGACCCTTGGAGCCTCCTAAAATTGCCCCTGGCCATTACGTATACAAAAATAGAAATCCACTGCATCTTCTCCCTTCTCCCAAATGTCTACTTCAGGCCTAATGAACACTGATGCCCCAGGTTTCCCTGAACTCCATAGACAAGACTTCCCTATGCTCATATGCATGAATAATCACAATTTCTCCCATTATCTGTGCCCCACTTACTCGGAAGTAAACAAAGATTTGGCATGCCACTTCAAAAATGTTGCCAACCATTCCCTAGCTTAAGGTTTTCAAATTTAATCCCCCGCCTGTGTCTCATTAGATGTGGAGACCTGAACTTAGATAGATTTTTCTGTCCCTAGCTCTACCTCAGAACTTCTGACCTTACCTGAAACTTATGGATAAAGCTTGGATAAGGACCATGCTACAACTAGATTAGTCAGAGGGTCTGAAGATCACTGCATCTACTATTTGAGCCCCCTCTCACTATCATGAACCATACTGAGGCCATTTTAACTCTGGATTCAAGAAGGTTGAACACTCCCTGAAGACCAGGAGGCATTTGTCGATACCATGCACTTTCTTTTTCTTTTTTTTTTTAAGTATGAGTGGAAAACAGAAAGGAGTTCCAATTTGACTACTTACTAGGGTTAGTCATGCATATTCAAAATGTGCATGGTGAGGGTTGCCTAGAATACCATAAAATCAACTCTGAGACTTCTGTAGCAGCTAAGGTAATGTAGTAAAATTAGGTGATGTGACATGAATCATAAAATGATATTATTAGAAAAGGACTGATTTTTCTAGTATTTACAGCATGAACTATTATTAATAATGCCATTTTTTTCTGCTTGAGAAAAGGTTCCATGAGACTTGTGCTTTCCAAAATAAATAACTTGGTTGCCTACATTATTGTAAATTTAAAGGACCTGTTCAACTTCATGAAAAGACATCTAGAGAAGGAAACAGCTTTGACCAAAAAATTGAAACAGTCCCTTCCCACCAGGATCTTACATTGTAAGTTGCCCGAGAACTAGGATTGATGGGTTATAGGCCCAAACCAAGACCTTTGCTCCTCTTACCCCTAGCCCCAAAAAGAATTTGGGTTCCATTTGTCTACGGGCCCCAGAAAACCCTTAAACTTTCTTTGCCCTCACTCTGGTCTCAAACGTAGCTGAAACTGTACTCCACTCTACTGGCCTTTCCTTATCTCTTATTCTTATTCTGATGGACCAGCACTCCCTTCTCCTAGGCCTTATCTCCCTTTGGCCCCCTAATGAAGAAGCCTAGTCTTTGACATCCTAATGAAGAAGCCTAGTCTTTGATATTTCCCACCTTTGATCTTATCCAGACCCCATTCAACCACTTCCTTCTAGTTCTTTGTTACTGTAATAATAAAGCCTAGCCCTTCATTGTCCATTCAGGGTAACTCCATTCAGACACTCCCATTCTCCCTAAACTCCGCCCCCAGTCACCCAGATCCTCTTCCCAGCCTCTCCTCCCAACACCCCAAAATTACTTGGCTGTATATAAGATTCCTGGCCCCCATTTAAACCCGGAGATTTCCTCACACCTGCTCATTCTTATGGGCATCACTAATGTTCAGATTTTTTAAGAGTCTGGCCTGTTTTGGTTCACCTCTAATAAAACCTTGTCTTGGCTGAATAAAGACTTGGGTTGAATTCATTTGGGCAGGACCCACATGTTGTGATTTTGGGGTCCCAGCACCCCAAAAATCTACACCTCATCAGGACCACCTCTAATATTTTTTGTGTAACTGCCCCTAGCTTAACTCTGGGGATGTAGTGAGTAAATATTTATTGATTGCCTTATTGAAATATAAAGGCAGAGGACCATATGACTGTAATGATTTTGATGAAACTTACCCAGAAGGGGAACACAGACTAGGTGACCTCTGGGGGTCTTTTCAATGACTCTAATCCAAATTATATTTTGTAAATAATAGCAATGTCTGTGCAGCTTACACAGTGGACAGTTCTAGAGTTTTGGAGAATTGGGAGGAATTCATCAATCACCAAGGTAACAATTACTGCCATCTGCACTTAAAAGTGAAAGCTCCCTTTCTTTCAAATTAAAAGGAAATGTTTGCTGTTGAAATGTGAGTTGCTCACTTCCTCACCTCCTGATGGCTCAATGCTATCACAGCTTCCAAGTGTCAAATCCCTGACTGTACAGCCTGGGAATGATTCTTGCAAATAAAAAGCACAGCTTGAAACACCGACTTTTTCTGATCAAAAAGTATCCTGGGGACAGCTGAACAGTCTAGGGTCAAGAAAAGGCCTCAATTTCTAGTGTGATTTTTATTATCATCAAAGAGAGGACTGTACTTGCCCCGAATTTACAGCTACTCCATAGACTCCTACTGATAGTGGCAGCTTTGCAGTCAGAGCTTTCTATGTATTGAACCTCCTCCTTTACTTCTCTCTTTATCCCCATCAGATCATTGTTTTGTTTTTTTTTTTTTTAATTTTTGGTTTCACTTACAGGATACTTTCTTCTTTAAAAGAAATATTTATAAAGCAAAATATGGTCAGTTGCAAAGACTGCATCATTACCTATGTGTGTGTACACGTGCATGCAGAGACACACACACAGCCACACACATGAATTCCAAAATTTAAATTAAGATTAAGAATCATTGGCTCAAATTCCCAAATGGGAGCAATTTCATCACATGTACAGTAAGGTTCTTCATTCTGTGGTTTCCTGTGTCTGCAGAATGTAATTACATCAAAACATACTTCCTACACAACCCTTTGCAATTTGATTATGTGCTAAATGTAATGAAGCTAATAGTCCCCTTGTTCTTAGTCAAAACAGTATGTTATGGGTTTGGACTACAATCTGTAAAGGGAAATAGCTAGTAGTACCTGTTGATACTCTGAAATTTGGTCTAAGAAGATCTCTGAAGTGGTGGAAATTCAAGGCAGTTTCAATAACAGGACTTAGATCTGGAAAGAAATCTTTGTGGTTAATCAATCAATCAATAAACATTTATTAAGCACCTACTGTGTGCCAGGCACTGTACTAAGCACTTGGTCACCCTCTCAGTTTATGAAGGGTAAAAACCAAAGAGGTGTAGTAACTTATTCAATCTCAATAAGCTAATGAGTATGTGAACCAGAACTTGAAACCAGATCTTCTGACTTCAAATCCAGAGCATACCTCCTCCCTGGACCCACCTTGCTGATACCAAATGAATGACTTTACTGTAAGTGGATCAGTAATGGAATCATGAACACCACGAGCAGCAACAATAGCAGCACCACCATCACCTAACATTACAAGCTCATATAGCAATATGACTTCCAGTCTCATCCTTCAGCTGAAACTACTTTCTTTAAATTTCTTAATTAACAAATTTATGATCTTTTCTCAATCCTCATCCTTCTTGACTTCTCTGTAGCATTTAGCACTGCTAACTACCACCCTCTCCTTCTGGCTACTCCCTCCTCTGGGATTTCCTGTCATTATGTTCAGATGGTTCTTCTTCTACCTCTCTGACCACTTCTCTATCTCCCTTCCTGGAACATCATTCACATCACATGTCTTAACTTTGACATGAACTTAACTTCCCCAAGGCTCTGTCCTGGGCCCTCCTCTATTCTTTCTATATACACTCTCTTGATGACCTCATCAGCTCCCATGAGTTTAATTATCATGTCTGTGCTGATAATTTGCTGATCAATATAATCCATCTCTCCATCTCTCACCTGAGCTCTTTTCCTGCATCAGAAATAACCTATCAGACATTTCAAACTGGATGTCCCATAGATGTCCCATAGACTTCTCAAATGCAATAAGTTGAAAACAGAACTCACTTTTCTCCCAAACCCACCACTCTTCCAAACTTGCTCATTTCAGCAAAAAAGAAAACCAAAACTCTCAACATCCTTCCAGTTTCCGAAGTTCACAATGCTAGCATTACTGTTATTTTCTTCACCTCACAAATCCAACTAGTTGCCAAATTTGGTCATTTCTACCTTTATATCTCTTGAATTCATCCTCTTCTCAATACTCACATAATCACCAACTTAGTTTATGCCCTCTTCACTTCTTTCCCAGACCATTTCAATGGTCTCTTTATTAGCCTCCCTGCCTCAAGTCTTTCCTTACACCACTTCATCCTTCTCACAGCTGCCAAAGTGATTTTCCTTAACTACAAGTCTTGATCATATTACTTCCTTCCTTCCCCCCAAAAGCTCCAGTGGTTCCCTATTGCCTCTAGAATAAAATAAACAATTCTCTGGCACTTAAAGTCTTTCACAAATTCTCCTCAAACTACCTTTCCAGTCTCACATATGTTGCTTACCTTCTCACTCTACTGTCCAGCCAAACTATGCTTGCTTTTGCATCAAAGTTGGTACTCCATCTCCTATCTCTATGAGCTAAGTCAACAGTATGTTGAAAGAGAAGCACTGAATATCTAAGTCACATGGATTTATTTACAGAAGCATAGGACTTCATGATAGTGAGGCAAGACCAGGTTAATGACACCAAAAATTGCAGAAAATTTATTGCTGAGGATCCCAGACTTATGGATTGGTGCAATTTACAACAGTAAACAGGGGAAATGGTATAACTTAACACTGTGGACTTGGGAAACAAGTTAGAGTTTACTTAATAATTAAAAATACATACCCAAGTAGACCACCAGCACCTCACTATCATTCATAAGCTAAGATAACAAATTCTTGTATTAGAAGACCCTTGATATAAGAAATCCCAAAATATCCTTGATAATTCCACAAATAAACTGTAATAAAACCGAACAATTATTACAGACAGAATTGTTGTCGACATTGATCCTGACATGACATTGATCCATGAAAAATAAGATAAGCAAATACTCATAATTTTCAACTGATATGGAACAATAAATATTCAAAATCTAGAGACCTATTCCTGTGGGAATAGGATGCAGTATTTATCATGTCTTCCAATCTGCTTGAGTTGTCTCAGACATGCTTTCCATGAACCTGCAGAAGATAAGCTTCTATCCCAAATACTCTAATTCAACAACAAGTGGATATTTTATCCATTTTTGCAATAGTCAACAGAATTTAGGGTTGGACCTGTGTCTTCATTAATATAAGGAATTCCCTGCGAGGATACAATTCTATCAATACACATGGGTATCAGTTCTGTAGTTTAAACTCTTCAAGAGTTGCTCAGGTCACACTTGACTGATTTACCCTGGATGACACACCAGTATGTATCAAAAGCAGGACTAAAACTCAGTACTTCAGGACTCCAAGACTTGATCTCTGTCTCTATGCCACACATACATACATATACATACATATATGTATATATACACACATACACACACACACACATATATATATATATATATATATATACATATATATGTAAAATATCTTTTGAGTCTCAAAATAATCCAGTGGTTAGAAAGGGGAGGTATTTTAGGTTTTATTATTATTATTATTTTTATTATTCCCATTTTATTGAAAGGGAAGTAACAGAGTAACAGAGTATTTAAATTAATTGTCCAAGGAGACAAACCAAGTGTCAGAGGAAAGATTCAAACCCAAGTCTTTTCTCTGCTCCCAAGCCTGGCATTTATTCTGCTATGCCACGTGACCTTTTCCTACATGAAGGGCAGCACATAACATACAGGATCATTTTAAATTTATTTGACATAAACCATATTATGAGAAGTAATTTTTCCCATTATTTGCAGCCATTAAGCACCCACCATATATTAGTGAAGACATGCAACCATGTGTGAACATGTTTTATCTCTGGGTTTCCCACTCTAGTGGAGTAAAGGTGGCACTAACAGAATCTGATTCTAGATAACCAAAGGAAAATAGAATAGTGTTTAAAAAAATTTCCTATACGTGATATCATGAGTTTTTAGAGCATCTGCTTTTTTTCCCCCCAAGTCAGAGCTAAGCAACACAATCTCATTGTCATGGAAGTTTTAAATGGTGACAAGCCATGAAAGTCAATTAAATGATATTCATTTTCCAAAAGAAAGAGATAACCAGGAACCACAAATCCCTAGGCCTGTTCAGTGGGCTTGTATGAACAAAAACCTAGACCTGAAGTAATAGCTGGCAGTAGTAACATAAATGAATTTCATGTACTTACAAAGGCTGATCATCCACAAAGTGGGGAAGTTTGGGGTCAATCACCAAGCATTTATTAAGTACTTGCCCTGTGTTGGGCAATAGAATCTGACACCTCAGAAGTCAAGTAGTTCAACCCATATATGGGGTCAAGGCAAGAAGTACTTATTACATTCTTAGTATGTGCCAAGCACTGTACTAAGTGCTGGCAATACAAAGAAAGGGAAAATCCTTCTCTGCCTTTAAGGAGCTCAAAATTTTTGTAATGGAAGAGCTGGGAGTGTTAAGTACAAAACTGTAATCTCTGTTCCCTGGGAGGCTGAGGCTTGTGTATCTCTTCAGTTTGGAAGTTCTGGTCCACAGTAGGCTAAATGGATTGATTCAATACATCAAGCACCAATATGGTGAACCTCTAAGAGTAGAGGACCACCAGGACCCCTAAGGCAGGGAGAACTCGTCTAGGCTCTCATGGCCCTGATGCAGGCCAAAACTCCCATGACAATGAGCAGAGAGATTGGTTTCATGAGAGGCTTCTGCTCTTCCAGGTGAGATAGCAAAACCTAGTTTCAAAAGAAAAAAAACTACAATCCAATGTGAGAGGAAATATGCAAAAAAGACATATACAGAATAACTTGGAGGTAATCTCAGAGGGAAGGCACTAGCATTAAGGAGGATTGGGAAAAGCTAACAGAAGGTGGGATTTTGTGGAGAGTTGGCTTAGATTTTAGCTTTGGTGGCTTGAAGAGGGCCAAGAAGATGGAAGGTGGAGACAAGTAAGGAGAACATTCCAGATATTGGGTTGGGGGGACAGGCAGGGAAAAGGTCTGGAGTCAAGAAACAGAGGAATGAACAGGAATCTCCTCAACAACAATTCCAATTAGGGACCATCTAGCTTTTGCTTGAACACCTTCAGTGAGAGGGAAATTTTCTTCCCTCAAGGCAGTCCAAGGCAGTCTAATTGTTAGAAATTTTTTTTCCTTTTTTTTTAATTTGAAATCTCTCTCTCTCTCTCTCTCTCTCTCTCTCTTCAATTTGTATCCATTGCTCCTAGTTTTGATGTGTGGAGTCATCCGGAATAAATTTAATCTCTCTTTAAACACCTAAAGATAGCAATATCAAGTCCCTGCCCTAAAGTCTTTGCTTTTCCAAACTAAATATCCTCAATTCCCTCAATTAAGGACCCTTTCACCACTACCACCACCACCACCACCACTGATCCCTGATTCTGAACCCCTGCTATAAGACCTTTAATTGATGGTGACTGATGATGATGATGTTGATATCTGTATGCTTTATGGTTTACAAAGTGCCCTCAAAATTTTTTTTTACCCCATTTGATCCCATTACACAGTTCTATGAGGTGGGTAAAGCAGATGTCATCATCCCTATTTGACAAATGAGGAAAGCCAGATATATCAAGTTTAAGTGGCTTGTTCAAGGTCACCCGAACCCACATCTGCTGATTTCAAGTACAGCAAGCTTTCTTGCCTTGCTTTTCCAGAAGTTTATTAATAAGGGACAATGTCATAATCCTAAGGTCAACCAAGGTCATCAATGATAATCAATGATAAGCTATATGGAGGCAAGAAGAGCCTCCTGGTACAAATTCAAATCATACAGTATAGGCAGTTATCAATTCTTCCTATGCATAATACAGTCCCCATGATTATATTTGCATACCAAGACTACTTCAGATTCCTATTTTAGATTGATGATGACAAGGAGATGAGGGAAAGCAGCTTTGAATGTCTACCCTTTGCTTCTACCCAATTCTCTCAAATGCTCCGCATAAGCACACACAATTTTCACCTCTTTTCTATTCAGAGACAGAGAGAACTAGGAAACAAACTAGAGAAAGTGCCTCATGTTGGAAAAAGAGTTTAGACTAAAACAAGGAACTTGTGCACTGGCAAGGTGTTGCTTAATGTATAATTCACATATACCCATGCATCTGTGTGCACATTCAGAGTTTGAATCTGACATATTCAGAAAAGGATCTGACCTGATGCTGGGATCTATGATAATACCTTTTACAATTCCCAGAAATTTCCTTCTTTGATTAGTCGGAGAGTGAAGACCACAACACCTGGAGAGGACACTACTATTCTGGAGACTTAGAACACAACAACTCTGTCTGGAAATTGTGATTTACAAAATCTAACTCTGGAAGAAGAAAAAAAATGGAGCTACATCTCCATTTCACTCTCTGGGTCCATGGAGAAAGAAATAACCCACTTCATTCCATTAACTCTTTCTCCCCATGTGCAGTGAATTGGCAAAGAATAGCTGATACAAAGTGGGAGAAAGAGTTGGTGAACTTCTAAATGAGAAATAGCTCAGTCTCTTTCCACAGACAGGCTCAGTCTCCATGACTGTAAATATCCAACCAGTTGGTGGGTTTTCAAAAACAACTCACATCTGCATAGAAACTTGGAAAGAAAAAGCATAATATTCCATTAAACCAACCCACATACCCACCTCCAAATTTCAGGAGCCAAATTGGCTCTTTCAGAATAGCAATACGTAGATTCTTATTAGTCTGGTCTATAACATGAGGATAAATTTGGGATGGGAGAACTCTATATAAAGGCCTTATATTTAGCAATAACTATACAGTGGTGTTTTTGTGTAAGGTGATGTCTCCTTTAGATGGAATTACAGTAATTATATATAATGTTGACAGATTATGACATTCACCTATTAAGATACTAGACAAACATTCCTATAATTTGCTGCCTTTTGAATTTGTAAAAAATAAATGAAAGGAAATCCCCAGGGATGCTGCTAATGGGGTATCTGGAATGGTAGTTTCAAAGGCACAGGGTTCAGGAAATAACAGTCAAAGAATAATGCTTTTTAAGCCAAAACATATAGAACAGTAAATGAATATTTTAGTACTTACCACAAGACTGCTGTCTAGAGACAACCTTTTTCCAAAGTCCCTTTTCTCGAGATGTCTTTTTCCCTCCATGGATGAAGGTATTTATTTTCCTTTGTGATTTATAAGAAATCTCAGGCTGTTTCCAGGGTCACTGCAAAAAGGGAACATGTGTTCTACTATCCATGTTAACATTTCTCGGACGTTCGCTACTAACTCTCTAACCAGACACAAATGGTAGGTAGAGAACTGGGGCTTTTGCAACCCCCACACCCTTGAGGGGTTGCTAACATTGGAGGCTGATGTTATTGAGGCCCCAGTGTTTTTATAGGTTTTGCTAACAGAGATGGGGAATGGGTTTGCAGGGCTAATCAGCAGACTGTGGAAAAAAACAAACAGTCCATTTCATGCCACACTTGTTCCACACCAGCCCCTTTCTATTGGCATGACTCACTCTGTTACTATGTACATGGATGCTTTCTGCAAATTCCATGAAACCAGATTGACAAAACTGTCCTCTACAACCGATATTTACTGAGCTCAAGTTACCTGAGATTCATTGAAGGGAGAAGCAAAATACTCCCACCTACCCCCCAAATGTTAAATATGTCATTAAAATTCAAGTTTTCAAATTCTATTCCTTGTAAATATTTGATAAGCCTCATCAGACACATTCCCTTTGGAACTGCTAGATGGAGAAGAAAACAAAACAAAACAAAAAACCAGACCATATCATTATAAGCAACAAATATTTACCAAAAGACTTCTTCCTGAACTTGGCATCAGGAGAGCCCTGGGTTCAAATCTTGACTCTACCACTTACTGGATATGTGACCATGGATAAATCACTTAACCTCTTTGAGTCTCAGTTTCCTCATTTGTAAAATGGGGACCATCATACATGCAACAACCTATTTCATGCGATAGTTATGAGGAAAGAACTTTGCAAACCTTAAATTGATTTTAATTTAATGTTATCATCATGTTACCAATTTCCAAAGATTAGGATAAAATTAAAAATTTACTTAACATTAAAACTCTATTGTACCTAATATAATCTTTCTTGATTATCCAAAAGGCACCTCTGGATCTTGTAGTAGTGACAAACTTGAATGATAATGGTATTGTTGATAGAATTATACAGCCAGTTAACAGATATTTCAAGTTAAATGAGTGCCAGATAAATTGATTTTTATTGAAAATGTAAGTGGATTATAATAAAGTAATAATAATGTTACCATCTTAAATGGATATAGCACTTGACTATTTACACCTTGATTTACTTACATCATTTTATCTGATTGTCCCACCTTGGGTAAGACAGTTAGGTGTTAATGCTAAATGGTATGTCCCCTTAGGGACAAAGTCTGTTTTTCATATTTATATTACCAGCACCTATTTTGGAACACACTGAGTACTTAATTGAGATTTGTTGAATTGAAATATTTGTTGAACTCCCATTTTACAAATAAGGAGACTGAAGCCCAGACAGATTATGTGACTTACTCAAAGTCAAATAGTAAGAGGTAGTGTTGAATCCAGGTCTTCTGACTCTCTTCATTCTTATTCTCAAAGGGCTTCCATTCTAAGATACAAACATTGGCTAATTCTCCTTCTTTCTTTCCTAATATTTGCTTGCACAAGCAAAGATATTGAAGAAAACCAAGGAAAGGACCAAGTATAAGCAGCCCTGGTAAAAATGTTAATATGGTTAAAACAAAAGAAATCAAACCTCTTGCCTGATTGCTTTCCCTGATTATAGTGTATCCACCTTCCAATCAATTCTAAATACCATTCCCAGACTGATTTTTCTGAAATAACTATTTCATTTTGCTGCTGTCCCGCTCAGGCCCCCATGACTTCCCATTGCCTGTAGGATAAAAATCCAAATTCTTTATCCTAACATTCAAAGCCATTTTTACCCTATTCATTCTAACCAGGTCAGTTTCCTTAATGTCTGTGATTCCAGGTAAGAATGTTTTCATGCTTAAGGACTGATTCTAATGGTAGAAATTGCTGATTTCATAACAGGTTAGAAAGGAGGATACTTGGGAGCAGGGGAATCTCTCAGCATTCCACAAATCATGACTCCTGTCTACATATAAGGCAGGTTCTTTACCACCTCCACTGGTGGTTAATTCTTGTCATGGCACATTTGTTTGCTACCTACAGTTAACCACAGGAACACAGAGAGAGTGTAACAGCAACAAGGGACTGGGCAACCAAACACCTACATGTTTATCTACAGTGGTTTCTTTCAAAGAAACTGACAAGCATTCTCAACACGAAATACATACATTCCTGATACTGGGAGATGCATCCAGGAGTTTTTTACTCTAGACTTGAATTCTATAATTAGTTCAAGTACAATTGCAAAGGGCTTTCAGAAACTGAAAGGTTGAACCAACATCATTTGGTGAAAAAGTCAATTTCTGTGTCTTTTACAACTTAACCAGTATCATAATCATCCCTTGTCTCCCTCTAATGCCTCATTATCTCTTTGTCCCTCTCCCTGGGGGCTCTGAAATGTCCTCCCAAACTATGAGGTCCTTACTCATAATAATATAAAATTAAGACAGAAAAAATAGGGCAACCCCTCCCAAATAGTATGATAACATTTGAATTTTTTATTTAACCAATTCACCAATAAATATTAAGTACCTATGATATGCAGGAACTATGTTAGGTACTAGTGACACAAAGACAACAAAGAAACCCTGTCTGAGAGTAGCTTATAATTTATAGAGGGAAAAACACATAAACATATAAATATATTTGAAATATGAGCATAGAAGTTGGACTTGTAATATCATTGGTGTAAGGCAGGGGTTGGAAAACTATAGCCTGAGGGTTAGATCTAGCCTACTGCCTGCTTAGCCCGAGTTGAGAATGGGTTTTATATTTTTAAATAAATTATTGCATTTAAAAATGTAAAAATCTTCCTTATATTCCATTACAGTATAGTTTGGGTAGTACAAAAACAAGCTAGGCATGCTGGTGATCACCTTGTCTTCTTCTCAGTATTAAAGAGTTGCCTAAAGCACTGAAAGATTAAGAGACTTAGCCAGGGTCACACAGCTAATAAGCATTGGAGGCAAGACACATGGGTCTTCCTGGCCCCAAGGTCAGCTCTCTCCACTACATGATGATGCCTCACTATTAAAAATAAATACAAAATAAATATAAGTCATTATGGGGGGAAGGCATGAATAACTAGAAGGATGAAGAAAGGCCTCAGGAGAGTTGGACTGGGAAGGTAACAAGTTCAGTTTTTTTTCATTTAAGAAATTTTTTCTAACATTTTCTAGGCAAATGCACTCATTATTAACAAAGAAAATATCTTTTTTTTTCAATGTCACAGTCGATATTGAGCCTGGTGAGACAATTCAAAGGTCTTTTCCTCATCAATGAATTTGAGGACCTGGATGACCTTGAAGTCCTAGACAAGTAGCCCACCTGACTCTCTCCCATTTTCCTTTCTTCATCAGCCCTGCTACTTTTCTTCGGTTATTTTTCTACAAATCTTCTCTACTTGACAGTTAAGCTCCTTGAGAAAGCAGTATACAACTTCTTCTCCTTTCATTTCCTTCTAAACCTGCATGCCCTCTCCAAAAGCTAGCAATGAACTCTTCATTGCCAATTCTAATGACCTTTTCTCAATCTTTGACCTCTACCCAACAGTTGACATTGGCTAAGATCTTTTCATAGATCTTATTCCCCATCACATACACTGTGATTCAGCTACATTGGCATACTTTCCCTAAAACACCACTTTATCTCCTATAGCCATGATTTTGCCCTATCTCCCATGCCTAAAATGCTTTTTTGTTTTGTTTTGTTTGTTTTTTGGTTTTCTTTTTGCTTTGTGGTTTTTTTGTTTTGTTTTGTTTTTTTGGGTTTTTTTGGAGAGGCAATTGGGGTTAAGTGACTTACCCAGGGTCACACAGTTAGTAAGTGTCAAGGATCTGGTCTGAGGCCTGATTTGAACTCAGGTCCTCCTGACTGCAGGCCCAGTGCTCTATCCATTGCATCACCTAGCTGTCCCCCCTAAAATGCTTTGACCTAGTACTTCTGCCTCTTAGTTTCTGTAGCTTCTTTCAAACTAAAATCTCACCTTGCACAGGCCTTTCCCAATCCTTCCAGCTATGAATACTTTCTTCTTTCAGATTACCTCCATCTACTCAGTGTATGTCTTATTATTATTACTACTTATATGTCTTACTGTAAATGTCTTATTATATACTACTTAGCATATGTATCTTATTTATATGTTTCCCCTACTAGAATCTATCCTCCTGAAGAGCAAGGAGTATTTTATTTTATTTATTTATTCCCCTTCCTTTGGCTCCCCATATCATTAGGTTAAAGAGAAAATAAATGTATGACTAAAGCAAATATGCTTGGAAAGTTCACCTCACCCATTTCTAGTGGCGAGAATAGGAAGTGGTCAGCAACCTGATAAAAAAAACAAGAAATTAAGCTTTCTTTTAACAGACAATGACTTAAGATTATTTTCTTTACAATTCTATTGCCAGCTAATAAAACTTTAATTTCCAGATATTTAAAACTCTGAGTTGGTCTAAATAAACTCCCTTGTAATTTTCCTTGCAGTTTAAATAGTCCAAAGTACTAGATAGGCCTTTTTAACATTTCTAATGATACCAATAATTCCTATTTGCACTTAAAATTTTATTAACAGGCAACAAAGTATTTGAGGAGCAATAATTGAACAATACTATTAAAGGAAACCTTCAAGGCATATTTTCCACCCTATATTCTATATGTATACATTTTGAGTATAAAATAAAGATAAATCTTCTATCCAAATTTATTTCCATCCCCCTGATTTTTTTTTTCCTCCTCTGCTTTGAAATATTAATTGCATAGCCAGAAGATTCTTTAGGAAAACCTACCTTGACCCTACCAGGACAGACCAGGTTAAATCAAAGGAACAGCTAGCTTCTGGACAGCTACTCAGGACAAGGTAAGAACTAATCTGCTTTTAATCCTCTATGCTTCACTCAATCCCTTCCCTCCTTTTTGTGAGTCTTCCAATATGCCTTTGGGGAGAAAATGTCAGTTAGTTTAGGCTACAGTATAGGGCAAGCTGTGTGACTTGTCCTTATTCCCCTACAAAAACTACTTAAATACCCCAACTCAAAACCTGAAAGGAAAGGATATCCTGAATATAAATATTGCCTCTTAATCACTTACAGATCCTCTCTATATATTTAATGTTATTCTCTCAATAATATATGAAGCCTTGCTTAAAAAACAAAACAAACAAAAAACCTTTATGTATCAGTGGGAAGAAGAGTTAGATCTACATTTTAAATAGTTTTTCTACTAATTTTGGTAACACTCAGGATGAATCATTGTTCTATAATAAATAAGAGTTCAAAGTTCCAAAGGGCTATAAAAGACCAGGGTTCATCATTCACAAAATTCATTCTCCATACCCCCATCTCTCCATATGCAATACCCCTTCCTCAAATTAAAGAGCAAAAATATTCTAAGGGGAAGGAATTCTGGGTTTGAAGAGAAGAGTAATATGTGTCAATAGTTTAGATGGGTTTTAATTTTGTTCCCTATTACTTACAATTACTAACTTGACTATCTGAGACCTAAATTCACTTTTGATAAACCATTCCATTCCACTCAATTGAACATGTGTGAGAACAGTTTTATTTATGTATTAATGGTGGTTTTTATTAGAAGACACATTGGATGGTTTAGGCTTCTGACCCTGATGTCATGGGTGGAGTGCATATTTTTAAGTAGGCTGAAGCAATGATATCAGACATGAATGGAAAAGAGAATTGTCTGATTTAAAAGCTAAACATAAGAGAACAGATTCAAATTCGTGTTTTTCAATACTGAAGTGCCTTCTGCAATCAGCAAAAGCATCCTGAAGCAGATTGACCACTAGAAAACTGAATGGTAATAGCTCTGAAAGACAGATTTCCCAAATGGGATGCTCTTCATCCTTGTCCGAGAGTTGAGCAGTTGGAAACAGTCTCAGAGGGATGTCACAATGGCCATCACTGTGAAGTGGGAGAAAATTCTGCATGATAAAAATTGGTTTGTGAAAATGGTTTCGTGGGTACATCCACATTAAACTTCCTGCTCAGGATACTCAATAGCCCCAGGTTGATGATTTAAATGCTAAGCAGTTACAAAGTAACATTGCCTTATGGGCTCACTGTTTCTATAGACATCTGACCTCCTACATTTGGAGCTGGAAACTCAAGCAAGATCTAATTCCAAAGCACTTAACTCCTGTTTTGCCTGCAGAATCTTTGCCAGAGAAATATCAAGTGTTGCCTACTAAAGGCTGGTACAGCCAGAAAGGAAGAGAATTGTAACTGTCTTGAACAGAAGTTTTTGAGGGGTTGAGAAAAAGTAAATCTACTAGCCTTAAGAAACTCCTTCAAATTTGTCAAAGACTGAACTCCAACTATGTAATGAACATTGTCCTAGGTACTAGGAGAGACATAAGGATTAAATCAGAAGTTGCTGCCTACATAAAGTTCACAGTCTAAGAGAGATATGTGACTTGTACAAAAATCACTGTAATACAATAAAAAGCATTTGTGAGAGCTTCATGGTGCACTGGGAAGTTGGGGTGGGGTAAGGGGAAATCATTGTAGACAAGAGAGATTAGCAATGATCCCCAAAGATCACTGCGCCAGAATTCACCAGTATAAAGTGGGGAAGGGCTGCTCTGATATCCCTTTTCTCCAAATGCTTATGAACTTGGCCAATCACCAGAGAGAAGTGATCATTCCCACAATTCTAAATGATCCTTCATTACACTGTTCTGCATTAAACTGACCTGATCAAAGAGATTCATCTTCTCCATTCAACATTTAGCAAATAATGACTGAGCACTTACTGTGACCAATAGTAAGCTGGTCATACAATATATACATAATACATATAACAGTATGTATTAAGCACTATTGGGGACACAGATATAGAACACTACTTTCTCTTAGAATGTAAGTTCCTTAAGGGTAAAGATCTCTTCCTATTGGGACACTGTATGTCCAACAACTAGCACAGCACCATGCTTACACTATAAGAACTTAATAAATGTTCATTGAATTGAATGATAAAATTACCTTCAAAGAACTTACAATTTTGTAGGAAAGAGAAGCCATGTACAAATAACACAATACAGTGTATTGTAAATGCTGTATTTGTACATAGACAACAGGCATAAGATGGAGCAATCTTGTTGAATGAATTGAATTAATTGATGAATGAATTTAACTGAATAAATGAATGAAAAATAAATAAATGAGTTTGGAGAAGAAAAAGAGTGCTCCAGCTAAGGTTCTCAGAAAAAACCTGCTCATGTTGTCCTGCTGTGATGCCCTACGAAGTCAGGGTGTCAAATGCTCATCAGACAAATTCCATTGGTCTAAAACGTAAGGGACTGTAAATAAGAGACTTCCACTAGAATACACACATTGTCTTTTTGTGTGCTTCTCACCTCTTCTGCACCTTCTTTGTTTTTCTTTTCCTTTGTGTTTTTATTTCTTTCTACTTAGCTCTCTGTCTTTTTTTTCCTATTTAGTTGGTTTATGAAATGTTTCTGATTCATTATAAGAAGGGTCTATACATAGCTTTTAAGCCCTTCAGGGAAAAGTCTCTGTAGAAATCTAATAAATAAATAAGATGTGCCTATAACCCCAGTGGATTAGAGGAATATTTAGATAAGCAATTGAGGAAGGAGAATCTTAACACTGTGTCATCTGCTAATGTTAATGAGTTAATTAAATTAGAAAAATTCCACTGCCAAAAGCTAAAACACTCAGTTAAGTAGGATGCTAGGGGAATTAAATGACAATGTTATTCAATGCATTCTGCTCAGGCTTATGATTTTTTTCCTTGTATGCTGTAGAGAGCTACACTTAAAAAGCCATCTAATTTCAAGAAAGTATTTTCCATCTGGGGCCAGTTGGGTAGAGTATGCTGACTACTCTGCAAAGCCTGCTGGAGAAAAATACTTGTTAAAGAAATTGTTTATGAAAAAAAATTATGAAAAAATACTCCAACAAAGACTTTATATTGACAACCTCTCTAAACACAATTATATCTATTATTTTCTCCTAAAACAGCTTTGCACATAAATGAAGAATTAAAATTATTCTGGAAATGGATACAATAAAATAAATTGGTAGTTGTTGCATCTCTGCTAAAACCTTGTTCCAGTTTTGAAACATTCTTCCTTACCTGGAAACTTTCTTAAGATAAGTTCTTTGCTCTCCTTTTTTTGGGAAAGCTCTCAAATGACCTACCTGATGTGAACAATTCAAAGAGTCAGGCAAATCAAATCAGGATTAAGGGATTAAGCCTAAGAAAGCCATTACCATTCTCAAAACAATATAAGGAATTTCAATAAACCATAAAATGGTAGAATATGGCATTAGAGATGTTATAAGTAATAACAACTGTCAAAACTAAATGCATGAGAAAAGTTTCTAAGATGTTTATCTTGCCCTTTCCATGTTTAATTAAAGGAAGAGGACTATTCATTCATGAGGAAGGGTGTAGGTTAGAAACTCATAAAAGGACATAACATTGAGCAACCACCCACCTAAATGGGTATCCTATCCCCAGAAAAGTTTAGACTACTTCCCTTCTTAAAAATAGCTATAGCTATTTCTTTGTTAGGCTGTTTAATCCTCTTGCTATCATCTTTGCCTATTATGAACTGGGAGGATTTAATGAGCAAAGCTTCTAATAACTTTGACATTTTTATGATTTGGATTAGCCATTTGATTTTGTCCTGGATAAAGGCCAAAGCTGGAAGAGGTCAGGAGCCAGAGAAGTAGACCAAGGATGTAAAAAAGGCCAAAGTATCTAGCTTTCTTGTTTTGTTTTATAGGTTGTATCTAGCTCTAGTATGATAGATATTAGTAAAACTGGATTTTTTCATTGAATTACAGTAACATGGGGACTATTATAATGCCCTTGGTGTTATAGAGATATAAGATTTACAAAAACAGTAGGAGCTTTATGGGTTGTGACTTGGACCTTGTACAACTCCTTTTGGTCTAACCTTATCTTGGGGGGAGGGGTGCTTAAAATGATAGAATCATTAGTTGAAAGGAACCTTAGCAGTCAACTAATTCAAGCTCCTACCCAATTGCAGGCATTTCCTCTATAATATGGCTGACATAGAAATACCATATGCTGCAACTTCTTTTGTTTGAAAATTACCTATTATAAGGATCTTGCAAACTTATAAGGCTGCCCATTCTGTTACTAGAAAACTCTAGTTAATTATGTAGTTTATAATTATTTAGTATTTTAAGCTTTGCAAAATACTGTCATGTTACCTCATTTAATATTTACAAGAATTGTCAGGTAGGCAATACTTATTCAATTATTTACATTTTGCACATGAGGAAAGTGAAGCACATCAAAGTTAAAGAACTTGACTAAGGTCATGGCTAGTAAATGGCAGAGGTAAAATTGAACTAAGGTCTTTTTGCTCTATATCTAATTTTTTTTTTAGGCAAACAGGGTTAAGTGACTTCTCCAGGGTCACACAATTAGTACCTGTCTGAAACCAGATCTGAACTCAGGTCCTCCTGATTCCAGGGCTAGTAATCTATCTACTGCATCACCTAACTACCCCGATATCAAGTCTTCTTTAGTGTTTACCACCATACAGCCTCTAATGAAATTTACAAATGCCATCAAGAAAAGAAATTGCTAGGTAATATTTCCTTATATTAAGCTGACATCATCCTCCCTATAATTTCTGTCTACTGGTTCTAATTCTGCCTTTTGTTGTCTTATAACATCTCTTCCTTCCTCCACAGATAATACACAAAGTATCTGAAGACAGCTATTATTTTTGCCTATGTCTTCTCAAGGATTAACATCACTACTTCTTCCAAGAATCCTTTATATGATATGATTTTCAGCCCTCCATCTATACTGATGTCCTTCCTTCTAGTCACTTTCTCATTTGATACTCTCTTTAGATATGTGGTTCCCAGAATTAAATATATGTAATCTATGTGGTCTTACAAAAATGAAGGGAGGTGACTGCTAATCTTGATGAGGATTCTATATTTATTTTAACGCTTAGCAAATAACATACAAGGCACCATATGATGTATCATGTACTTTAAAATTTTTCAGTTTCATTAGTAGTTATGTCACATTTAGTTCATACAAAAGTTTTACCAAGTCAACTTTTTTTCATATAAACTTCTTTTAAATCTAAATAGCCTACAACCAACAATTGT
The DNA here is from genome assembly GCF_900497805.2 of Vombatus ursinus. Taxonomy (NCBI): domain Eukaryota; kingdom Metazoa; phylum Chordata; class Mammalia; order Diprotodontia; family Vombatidae; genus Vombatus; species Vombatus ursinus. The sequence continues at coordinate 26,436,004 of NW_020954594.1, read as the reverse complement.
TGAATGTATTTTTTTTTAAGTGCAGAAGCATTCTTTTTTTAATTTTTAATCCAGCTTTATCCTTATCACATGCTAAGATTTTCTGGATAGAAAGAGTTAACTATCTTGTCATCATTTGTTGTTATTGTTTGGTATTTTCAATCATATCTGACTTTCAGTGACCCCATTTGGAGTTTTCTTCATAAAGATATCAGAGTGGTTTGCCATTTCCATCTCCAGCTCATTTTACAGATAAGGAAACTAAGGCAAACAAAGTTAAGTGGTTAACTTAAGGGTCACATAGCTAGTAAATGTCTGAGGCCACATTTGAATTCAGGAATATGAGTCTTCCTGATTCCAGGCCCTGACTCACTATCCACTGAGCCACCTAGCTGCTTTACATACATGTTAGTGATGACAAGCATCTTAGTAGTTGAGAACCAGTTTCTTCTTCTAAACTCGAAAAGCAAAATATTGGACTTGCATTGTCATGAAAACTACATTCTTCTGATAGTTAATCCTTCTCTATACTTGATTAGCTACCATAGATCTGTGTGCTGAAAGTCATCTGCAGACTTTCTGGTAGGGAAAAAAAATAGTTGGCCACCTTCATAAACAAATTAGACAATATCCTTTACAATTGGATTAGAGGCACCCTCTCTTATTCCACTCAATTTATGAATTTCTTTGTAGATTTCTGTCAGTCTTACCTTGAATAGAACCACATCTGATAATGGAAATCCAGTCATGCCCCTAGACTCTGAGTTCTCACTCTGCATGGTCAGAGATTTGCTCAGTGTTTTCAGCTGATGTAAGAGACATTTTTCTAGCTTTAGCTATTTCTCATATGCATATACAACTCAAACCCTCTAAGTAATCAACTTGTTTTACCTAAATTCTCAAATTCAATTCATTAAAAAGGCAATGAACTAAAATTTATTGAAGTGCTTCATGGAAAAAGTACAGAACTTTGGACTAGAATCTAGTCTAGTCTAGCTTCTTAAACTGTGGTTCACAACCGCATATGGGATTGTGGAAAATTTGGCAACAGTAAAAGGTTTCTGAACACTCAACAACCCAAAATTAATTAAAATGTATAATGAACCCGAGGTGTTTCTGGCAGCACTTGCCCACATTGCATTGTGCAACTTCAATGCAGTCTTGGTTTTGAACACAAAGCATGCGCACTTTGCACTGCACATGTGGGTATGCCACACAATGCCAATGAACGCTGCCAGAACACAAAAAGGGGTCACAAGTGGAAAGAGTTTAAGAAACCCTGGGATGATCTAAATTGTCACCCAGCTCTACAATTTTGTGATTCTGTGCTGGTCAATGGAAAAAATAATAAAGCATCCAAGGGGAAATGTCCACAAATTTGTCCAAAAATACATATACTTTCAGTGGAGACTATTGTCATTTCACCTCATCTTTCCATGTCAATAGGAAAAACTAGATCATTCTACTGAAAATAAACTTTATCACTTTGTTCATGAAGTAATATGGTGTTAGCAATTAGTGTAGGATTAGAAAAAAAATTGTTAAGGTATATATAACATTTTATTCCTCAATCCCAAGTGATTACATTTCCTGAGATACTGAATAGAATTGGAGATGGAAAGAATGTTAGCAGCTATCTGATTCTACTACTGTTGAACTGATTTAAAAGGTCATGTAGTCTTTGATTGAAGACCTCCAATGAGGGAGAATCCTACTACCTCCTAAGAGAGCCCATTGCAATTTAGAACACCTCTATTTATTGGAAGCACTGTTAGAAGTTTTTTTTCCTTACGACAAACACAAATTTGCCACTATTAGCTATTGTTCCTAGTTTTGTCCACAGGGACCAAGAGAAAAAGGATGATGCTACTTCCACATGGAGACACATCAAATATTTGAAGAGAGCATCATGTCTCCCCCTGTGCCTTCTGTTCTCCAGACTAAACACTCAAGGACCTTCACTATCTTGGTTTCCCCACTTTGGATGCTCTCCATATTAACATGAAAATCAGAACTAAACACAAGACTCCAGAGGTGAGCTGATAGGACAGACTATAGTGGGATTACAACCTCTCTTTTCCTGGAAGCTCTATCTCTCTTAATGCAGCCTAAGACTACTTTAGATTTTTTGGATGCTATAGCATACTCATATCAGATGCCCTAATCCCCCATAACAAATCCCAAAAGTATTCTTTTCCCCAAGACCAATTCTAATTGCTAGCATTGCCACCTTTTTAAATGTCACAGTCAATATTTTATAAAAAAAATAGAAAATAAAAATGTTTATTTATGCAAAGCAACATCCAAAAAAAAAAACAACTTTGTTTAACAGAAACATTTAAATGTGTGAACGTGGAGAACTATAAGCAATTTCTCTAATTACTGATGTTAATTAAACCTTTGATTTTACTTTACAAATTACCCTACAGTGGTAGAAAATATTTTCTGAGGTTGGGAATATAACCAACAAAATAAGAAAATTCTTAGATAATAAAATATTTATGAGTGCATTTTTGGGGAAGTATATCAGCATCACATAAATTGAAATTATAAAGCCTTTTAAATAATAACCTCATGACCAATTAAATTCAATTTAATAATCACTTACTAGTCTTTGACTGTATGCTAGGAACTATGCTAAGCTCTAGGGACAGAAATAACAGTCCCTGTCCTCAAGAAGCTTACAATCTAATGGGAGAAGACAAAAAAGGAAACTGAAAAGTGGAAGAAGCATGGTATTCCTATGGAGTCAAAACCAAGCAGAGATGTTGATGAAAAATGGGAGTTTCCCAACAAGGATGTAAGCCCTCTATAAAGGAAGGCTTTGGCAGGTGTTAAATGATCTGCCTCCGAACACTCCTCCAATCAGAGGGCAGAGACAAATGCTATGTGTTGTTCTTCATGCATGATCACAAGCTATGATGTTAAACATCATGTCATCATAATAAAGAACCATAATCTTGTCATTCATATTTTGCATTTATACCAACAAGCTAACATCTGCAAATGCAGATCCTCTTTTGACCCATACTCTTTCTTCCCCTTTCTCCTCTCTCTTTGGTCCATACTCAGAGGAAGACGTGACCCTTGTTTTTTGTCAAGGCCATTTCCTTGTTTGTGACATTGATAACATTCCCTCCTATCTCCTTCAAGAAGTCCTCCCATTGATCATTCCCTCACATTCACCTTTAAATCATCCCTAGCTGCTAAATTATCCCTAGTTACCTGTTACCTTAAAAATTTCTCAGGTCTCATCTATTCTGAAAAATCCTTCATTGTCCCTATCAAACCCTTCCTGCTGTGTGATGTTGGGCAAGTCATTGAACATTTCTTTGCCTCCATTTCCTCATCTGTAAAATGGATATAATAAATGCTTCCCAGGATTGTTGTGAGGTCAAAATGAGATAATATTTTAAAGCATCCTACAAAACTTAAAAACTTCATAAAATGTTAGCTATTTTATTGTATTTTTATTAAGAGTAATGCTCATATTTTCTATTTTTTTAAAATTAAATCAGGAAAATCCTTCTAATGTATGTTACACATATAATTATATATCTAAGCTCATTTATCTCTTTTCTTTAAAGGGGAACACAAAATTTTATGACTTGCACAATATGGATTGTGATCATTATACATTTTCATTAATTTGCATTCATTGAGAATCTAATAAATGTATAATCCCACCTTTAACCTTCAAGCCCTGAATCACCATTTGTTCAGAAGTAATTAACGCCCAGCAAACTCAACTACAACAACAGCATCAAAAGTTCACATTACTTTTAGTTCCTGCATCACCACCAATGTTCAGGTGCCTTAAGACTATAGCATTAATTAAATTTCTCTATTGCTCAAAGCTTCTTCACTTGATTAAATATTTGCATTCCACTCCATCTTTGCTCCCTGACACCTGTCAAAAAGCAAGCAAGCCTTTCATTTATTTCCAATAAATAGAAAACTCTTCCAGTGAAGAAATGGTGCTATGAACAAGGGATTCAATTTTACTTCAGCATGGTAGAAATCCTTCAAATCTTTATGGCCACTTTATTTTTTTAAAAGTAAACTTATTCTAATGAGTCTGCAGATAAGTTAAAGGTGAAAGGTGCAATTCAATAGCTAGTAAAGGGAAAGAGAAATACATTAAATAATAATGTCTGTTAGTTCTTTTCTTTGGCAACATAAGATGGATTCAAACTGAAGGAGAGTCACTTTGAGTTCAATTTAAAAAGGATGTTCTACAATCACAGATCATCTTCCCCCAGGCATATGGCTCTGTCCACATGCAAAATTCAAATTCAAGAAAATTGGACATGCTTAGCAAAGGACATTCACCCAGAAAAATGGGATGGGGGGAGAGAACAATATTTAGAAAATAATTCTGAATTAGTGGAACTAAAAGAGATAAGACTGACATAAGCAATGAAAATTGATTTTATACAGTAAGAAATTATGAACTTCAGGGATAGATATAATGAAGTTACCTGAACATAAACTTTCAGTCTATAGAGTCATGCGAAATACATGCAAATTTAACCACAGTTCTTCTAACTATTCAGACATCCAAGCAGAGCCTTGAGAAAATCCTAGTAGAAACAAGATTTTTTTTTTTAAGATCTCTCTATTATGAGACAGCTCAAGGGGAAGGCAAGAGAGAAAATAGTAAATGCATAAATTGTGCCTGCATTTTTTTAAGTAGCAGTGCTCACATATCCAATTGTCTGATGTTACTTTGTAATGATAAACCTTTGTCCTAAACATACTGCTGTCATTTAAAATATTTCTGCAATTCCACTTTGGGAATTACCTTTAGAACCCATGTCTCATTCTTTTCAGCATCCCAGCTGGTAGTAAATCTTCATCCTTTGAGGCTGGATTTGTGTTTTGAAAACAGCCAGAAGTGACTCAAAATCAGGTCTACCAAATAAGGTGAGTGATCAAGCTGAGAAGTCCTGGTTTGGGTCAAAGTTGACAGTGAGGCTTAAGATAATGATTATGGTTTTCTTCAGTGGTTCAGGATATGTCTTTGAAGCCAATTCCAAAAGAAGAGCTTCAAAAACCTTTGGGGACATTGGTGAAATTCATGCATAGACTCCCAAGAGCACTACTTTGAAGTATAACACTCAACAAGATGCATATATTCTGGATATGGGCTTTTGTTTTAGGGGGCAGTCCCACTTTCATTCTTTGTACTTTTGGTCATTGTCTCATCAATATAGGGAAATCCTGGCAAAGAAACTCTCTCTACCAAAGCAGGTCAGCATCTGATTTGCAATTTATAGTCTTATAGAATTGTCAGGGACCCTGGGAGGTAAAGAAATTTGCCCATGATCACACAACTAGTATGTATCTAAGGCAGGACTTGAACCCAGGTCTTCTGACTTATAGGATAGCTTTCTATCCACTACATGCAGGGCTACCTCTTTGTATTTTAATTTCTCATGAGTACAAGGTTCTTCCAATGACCATTTATTAAGTGCCCATTATATGCACGGTGCTAGGTGCTTCTCTTATTTGGCTTTTGGGGAGGTAGCATGTGTTTGTCATGCAAATCATTCATATTTTCATTTTCTAATCTCTTCATTCCTTGATTCCAGTTTCCTTAATTCCCACCTCTTCTCTGAAGCCCTGAAGAACTGATGAGAAACAATGGGTTACTCCTTTCTCCCACCAACTACATTATTTCCCATCTAGTAAGATATACAATGTATATTATGCTAGTCCACGTTTGCCCAAAAATGTTACCTTCATTCTTTTCTATGTGAATTAGGAGTTAAATTTTTAAGTCTGTGATTGTGAACAACTAGAGAATGAGCATCCTGAAACTTTCAACATTTCCTAAATCTTGATGAATAGCTGAGGCATGGGAGAATACATTGGAGTGCAACAATATAAAGGGTTTCCCCCAATCCTTTTAAGCTGTTTCCTCTGCTCATATCAACAATGAACAGGGGCAGCTAGCTGATACAGTGGATAGAGTACTGGCCCTGGAGTCAGAAGGACCCGAGTTCAAAGCTGGCCTCAAACACTTGTTAACTGTGTGACCCTGGGTAAATCACTTAACCCAGAATGCCTCCAAACAAAACAAAATAAAACAAAATAAACAAACAACAACAACAATAAAAGAAAAGAAAAACCAATGAACTAAATTTAGAGAAGTCATGAAAACATATTAAGCTACTGAAATTAAAGTAGGCAATGTTTCCTCCCAGCTTCAGGTAAGTCTTTCTGCTTTCTGGAGCAATCCAGCAATTTCTCTCTTTCCCGACAATTATGATTCTTCACACCTCTTTGGAAGCATCTAGTTATTCCCTTCCTTTGTATGATCAGCAGAAGATTTTTGTGACTGACACCTTAAACCACATGTAAAGCTGCTGTGATTTCATCCACCTCACAGTTTACCTCTGATTTATTATCTCTTTGGGGAAGGGTTCATTCCTCCCAGTCCCACACAGTCTGCCCACAGAAGTTTCCCTGCTGCTTTGCAATGCACCGTATCACTGAGCAGCTGCTGTCTGTCCCCCTGGCTGCCATCTCTCCCCCTGTTCTGTTTTATGGGTGGTTTGTGCTCTAACTTAGAAATGCAGACAGTGGCATCCACAGCTTCCCTGAAATGCATCCCAGACTTCCTTCACTCCTTGGAATTCAGAAACAAACCAGAGTCACACTGAAGAATTAATATGTCAGGGGTCCAGTTCTTCCTATATGATTATTTCATATTATTCTTAGTAGTTAACATGCAAAGGTGCATACTCCTTAACCAAGACATCTTTCCTAAAATGAATTTTGGTGCTGTTGACTTCTCTCTTTAGCATAGCTGCCCAATCAAGCAATCAATAAACACATAGTAAGTGACTGTGTGTTGGGTACTCTTCTAGGAGCTCAGGACATAAATACAAAACATGAAATAGTCCTTGCCTTCAAGGAGTTCACATTCCACGTGGGCTTATACCATGTTCAGAGATAAATATCAGGAAGTATACAAAACAACTGCAAAGTAATTTTTGGGAGTTGGAAATCAAAGTGTAGGATCAAGAAAGACCTCTTGAGTTGCCTGAGTTAATTAAGCCTCCAAGGGAATTAGCAATTCCAAGAGGTAAAAGAAAAGTGGGAAAGCACAAATTCTTTCCACAATATCTCCAACAAGTGGCCTTGAGGCCTCTGATTGAATACTTCCAATGATGCAAAGTCCATTACTTTGGTTTATTCATTTTCATTGATCATTTTACTTCTTTTTTCAATTGTCAAGCATCACTATTTCTCAAGTTTCCATATGATTTTGCATTAATCAGTTCTTTACCTACAATTCACATTAAAAAAAGGTATGGCTATGAATTACATAAGTTATAAGTCATGTGAGATCTTACAGTACAAGGATTTTTTTTTAAATCTGGCCATGTCTCTGCCTGAAGAATTAGGGGAAGAGAAGAACTAGCTGGGGTCACCTAGATGGCCCAGTGGTTAGACTATGAGGCCTAGAGTCAGGAAGACCTGAGTTTAAATCTGGTATCAGATACTCACTGTGTGACATTGGGCAAGTAACTTAAACTTGACTGCCTCAGTTTCCTCATCTGTAAAATGAGCTGGAGAAGGAAATAACAAAACATTCCAATATCTTTGCTAAGAAAACCAAATAGGGGTCATGAAGAGTAGGACATGACTGAAACAACTAAACAACAAAAAGGGCTAGCTGGCTAGAACAAAGATTACTTTCTCACAGATTCACATTACTTTATCATCACAAAGTATATAATATGATATACTTTATAATGTAATAAATGATATATAATTAGTGATTATCTGGTTTAATCCTTGGATTTTACCAGTTGGGAAATCAAGTCCCAAAGAAAATAGATAGCTGACCTTTATGTAAGGCTTTAAGCTTTGCAAATCACTTTATATAGCTTTGCTCATTTGAGCCTCATATGAATCTAGTGAAGTGTGACTTCAGGTGTGATTATCATCATTTTAAAGATGGTGAAAGTGATGTTCATAAAAATTAAAGGACTTGCCTGTATTCCCAAAGGTGGGATTCAAACTTGTTAAGTCTATCCCTCTTTCAACTCATATTATGCCCAAGGATACGTGTCTAATCAATGCTAAAGTTGGGATTCAAACCCAGATCATCTGACTCCAAATTCAGCACTCTTTCAACTACACCAGGCTTCGGAGACACTCTCTCAGCTTGAGTCTGGGGATCTACTGTGCTCTTTTATCTCTTTGCAGCTGCTTGAGCGCTTCTTCCTCTTATGATGCTCGGTACCTTACCCTACTCTTCAATATCCTCTTCCTGAATCATGGCTTCTCTGTTCCCAACCCCACTCTGATATGCTTGCCTTTGATTTCCCAAGTGCTGCCTTTGTTCGTTCTTGGAAATTCGACCCAAGATCACATCCTTGATGAAGCCCACTGTTGCTTCCAGAGAAGGAACTCCTCCTTTGGAGAATTCCTCAGAATGGCATTCTTCTATTGTGCCTGACGCTTTTTGAATCAAGTACATTTCCTTCCACGCTGGGTACTGGTGCTAGCTCTCTAAGCTGTTCTCATTTTTACACAATGAATAAGCATTAGACAGATGGCTCCAGAGAACAGTCTTCTTTAACACAGTGTAATTAGAAAGTGTGGCAACAACTCAGCTATTTCCAGACTCTGGGTCAAGATGGCTACAATTAACAGATAATAAGTGGAACACTGCTCACTAGATTTTATTTGGATTTCAAAAACTGTAGACTAAATTGCCTCTCAGGTCTAGACAGCCAGTGCTGTGCATATTTTAAATGGCATTACAGACCAAGAAGGGGCAGGGCAGCATTTAGAATGATTTTCTGCTCAAGATGAGAGCAAATAGGTACCAAGTTAGTGTTAGCAAAGCTGAATCAGTTAAGGAACCCCGCCTCCAAACCGTCTGCTGCTTTCAAAGCTAAAGTGGGCTAGCTCACATTCTTACCATCTGCCCCAGATCGAATATAAATGGAAATCTAAGAAATGCCATATTGCAGCTCTTGTTTGTATATTTTGTTATCCCACCAATGCCTTTTGTTATCCCACCAATGCCAAATTACTTTCAGGTAGACAAAAGCATAATGTTCAGTCAAACGGGAAAGCATACACACATACACAAAGAGAGTATAGTGGATAAAAGAACATCCAATTAATATATATTGGCCAACATGGAAAATCTAAGCCTCCAAACCTTAAGCCCATTTCCTCCACTAAGCTAATTTCCTTCATTGTCTTTAGGGAATTTTATTGTAATAGTTCTGTGCTCATTTTGGAATGCAATATGGCAAAATGGGAAGAGGGCCAACTTTTGAGTAAAGAAGACTTGTATTCAAGTCCTAACAGTTACATATTCTAGCTGTGTGACCATGGGCAAAATCAGTTAACCTTTTGGTACCACAGGCAACTCCCTAGTACAATAAGTTATAAATGAGCTGCCAACTGTATCAGAAGAAGGAACCTTTACATGAGGATTTCCCTACAATAAGGAAATGACAGGTTTGGAATAAAACAAAGGGACACACAAAAATACTGCATTTCAATTTGTATCACATCTTGTTGTGTACACATTTTTAAAAAGCCAAAAGGAAACACAGGCAAGTGATGGGTTAATAATAGATTTATGGTTTGGTACTGTGATGCTATTGACAAAGTGGTACACAATAAACATTGAGAACCTATTGGCTCAAAGCCTCATTTCATTTAAGCACAAGCACATTTAAGCAAGCACAAATTTAAAGTAAACAGGAGACAAATGGCATGGTGGTAGGAATAACAGGGATATTTTCAAGTAATACCTAGGCTTATTTCAATCAATAGGTATAATAATGTAATAGAAAGAGCCCAGAACTGGGAATCTGAAGATCTGAAGGTTTTCAAGCAGAATTGGACTTGGACTGACCACTTTGTTAAAGATGTTATGGAGAGGACTCTTTTTCAAATATGAGTTAGACTCAAATTAAGATGGTCTCTGAGTTCCATTTCAACTATGAGACTCCATGATTCAGTGATCCTAGCTCTAGTGCTAACTGTCATGAACTAGCTGTGTGACCTTTTGGAAAGTCCTTTGACCTCTCTACGTTTATAAGTTAATTGGATTAGAAGACCTCTAAAACCCAGTCTCAAGATCCTTTCTCTCACCCAGGTAGTATGGCAGAAATAGCATCATACTGAGAAGAGGGAGACTTGGGATCTCGTTACAAACTCTGCCTCTAATTAGGAATGTGACCTTAAATACATCACTTAACCCCTCTGGGCTTTTGTTTCTTCATGGTTAAAATGAGAAGATTTGGTTTCTGGGTCACATAACCAACAAGATGGCAGATTGGCTGCTTTTTCCAGACTCCTTTCACTCTCTAAGCATTCAAAAAGAAGAATTACATACCACATTAGAGTATCTACAGTTGAATCCAAAGGATAAAGAAGAGGGAATTAAATGTTGCTACAAGGTAAGATCCTTATGAATTAATTAATACTGGATTACTCTATTCCTTCAAGCAATAATTCAGAACCCCTCCCCTACCAGGTTCCATGCTATCACAGAAAAGATACAACATGACTTAAAGGTCTGAGCTTGTGACAGATTTAAGGGCACCTGCCTCTGTCCTCAGCTGCAGAGACTCTCCCAGCACTGTCCCCCTTCTTCCACCCTTCAATAAGCAGCGGATACTAACTCTGCCTAGCCTGGTGAGGAAGAAGAGGGGTAGGGCAGTGAGCTAAAAAAGTGGGTCCTTCTGACTGGGGTTTGGCCTAAGGTTAGGAATCAACATGACCAAGGCTGAAGCACCCTTCCTGCAATGCCTTCACACTGCAAAGAACGGCATAGACCATTTTGGCCTTGTCAAAAGAAGGAAAATGCTCAGTTGATGGAGACAAATTCATCCAACTTTTCTGGAAAGCAATCAGTAACTGTGTTAAGAAAGTGGCCACAATGTCCATACTCTACAGCCCATGTTAGGCATACACAAGAAGAAAAATGTTTAAAAAATAATAAAGGCCCCATATATAACAACAAATATTTAGAACAGCATTTTCCATAGTAGCAAACAACTGAAAACAAAGTAAACACTGATCATTTGGGAAACAGCTAAACAAATTGTGCTACATAAATGCAATGGAATATTTCTGCTCTTAAGAAACAGTAAATATACAGAATACAGAGAAGCATGGGAGAACTATAACTGATGCGACATGAAGTAATTAGAACCAGGAAAACAAAATACACTGTCCAAAACAATGTAAATGGAAAGACCAATAACAAAATAATTGAAATCGAATGCTGTGGAATTATAATAACCAAACATGACTTCAAAGGAGAGATATAAGCAGTCACCTCCTTCCTTTATTAACATTGTAAACTAAAGTTTGTCAAGGAAAGTTACAAAGAGAAAATGGAAATTGAGATGGGCCTTAAAAGGATGGATATATTTCAAAGTAGAAAAGATGAAAGATCCATAAGGTGGACCTCTCAACCAGTTCAAAAGTCTGTATTCTGTGTATTCTGCTAATTAGTCAATAGACACTAATGCACGATGAATAAGATAATTTATTGAACTGCTATAGGTGCCCTTTACAATCCCTTGAAACCCTAAGATACTAGGTTAATTATTTGTACATTCATTGGGTTTTATGTCATCTTTGCCTAAGAAATGATACTCTGGCCTTGCAAGGCAGAGGCAAAACATTTTTATATAGCTTATTAAGAGGAAAGAGGGAAGGATGAAAAGATAAGAAGCACTTATCTTGAAAAGATTTATAGCAGCTTAGAAGTAACCACACTAAATTGGAGAATATAGCATGAAAACCTCTCAATCAAGCATGGGCCACTTTCACTTTTAAAAGGATGGAAGATTAATATCACTACTTAAAATTCCCTGGAATTATTTTGGTTTGATATAGTGTTTTCCAACATCAATTAGTTTAATTTGGAAGTCTAATGATGAAGGATGAAAGTTTATAAATCTAAGCCTAAGGAATTCTGGGAAAGAAAACATAAACCCCAAGGAAAAGCCTGAACTCACTGTGCCAAGAACCTTTGGTTTGGGTTCAAAGCATCAGTGACAATAGCCAAATAAAGCAAAATGAGGAGCTAACTGTGAGGGCAGTGTAACTGCTGGGCAAAACTGAAATAGAAAGGAGATTGGCATAAAAGAAAACACAAGATAAAGAGCCAGAGGCAGATCATTTTCCATGTGATGTCTTTGAAACATTGAAAAATGTTGAAAAAAAAGCAATGGGGGATACAAAGTCCATGTATCACGAGACACAGATCCTAATTCCAGCTACTTACTATCCACCTGTTCTTGGGCAAGTCACTTTCTTGGTTCTAGTTTCCTTTTTCTCTAAACTAACCTGTCATGGAAGGAAATACAAAGTGGTAGAGCTCTGGTCCAACTTCTACCACTGTGGGCATCTGGGAAATTTTCTGCATCAGGAAAATTAGTATGGTGACCAAATGGACCAAATTCCATTCTAGCTCAAATTATTTCTCAAAATATTTTGATAAGCATGCTATCCTATTTAATACTCTGCTTACCACATTTTCACTTGCACTAAAATATTTCAAGCAGTCCCACAACGTTGCTGTTTTAGAATCATGGTAGGAGTATAATACTTTTAATTCATTGAAAAGGTCTAAGGAAAGTGGGAGATGGAGAAACACCAGGCCTTCCCATCTACTCTACTACAATGTCTTAAGGACCTCTGGGCCATGCCATCAGTTACAGACCTAAGCCCTCCAGATCTGTGGCACAGCCATCTGCCCCCTCCACTGCAACCTAAGGATTTCTAAGCCTTTCCTTCTGTCCTACAGCTGAACTCTCTTATGTCTGTTGTTTCCACAAATTACAGCATTATCTCCTTGACTGCAAGGGCTGTCTCGATTTTTTTCCTTCCTTTATGTAATCTCAGGATTCAGCACAGTGTTTGGCACATAGTAAGCACTTACTGAATGATTTTTTCCTTCATTCATTGATTCATTATTTTAAAGACAGGTGAGAACTGTGAGGGCTGAATTAGTCATTGAAAGAGTCATGAAAGAACTGGCATTTGACCTGGGCTTTAAAAGACTTTACCTTTGCAACACTTTATCTAAAGGCTTTCTTCTCCAAGCAAGCCAGTCTTCTCCACCTATCCAAATTTCAACTGTACCTGAAGGATCAGATCAAATCCCAACTTCTCCATTACAGTTCCCCTGACAACTTGAGCCCTTATAAATCTGCATCTTTTTTTCTGAATTAATGCATCACTTACTGACATACCCACGTAATTAATACTCTCATATTTAATACTCTCTGTTATTTAGCTCCCCATTTTCTCAAGTAATCATCCAAATATTCTAGTCCATTAAAATTTCTCCCTACTTGAGATAACCATAATATCTGCCACAGAAAACTAGAATTCTGGAGCTGTTAAGACAGCTGATCACTTGATCAAACCTCTATCCAAAGCAGATATTTACTATACAACACCTCCAAACTTTCATTATGTTGTACTGGGCAGAAAACTTCTAGTTACAGAGATCTTAATACTTGGTGAGGCAGCTCATCATGTATTTGACACATCTTAACATTTTGAAATGCTTCTTTTTATTCAGCCAAAATCTTCCTCCCTGTGACTTTTACCTATCATTTTCTAATTGTTACATCTATGAAATAATTCTACTCACCCATCATCCTTTAGTTTCTCAATTATTTGAAAAACAACTAGCTTGTCCTACTATTTTCCCCACTATTTTCTTCAAGTTAAACATAACCATTCCTCATATGACTTCATTTCTCAGGTTTTTTAATGTTTTATTAATGCTTTTTAAAAAATAAACATCATTCTCACTTCCTAATAGTATCCACTCCATCAATAAAACTCTCACTCATAACAAAGTACATAGTTAAGCAAAACAAACAGACTTACTGACCATTCCTGAAAGCATATGCCTGGTTCCACATTGGTGTTTCACCAATGCTACCAAGAGGGAAAAAAGGATGTTTCATCAACAGAGGTCTGGAATCAAAAAATACAATCTTGTTTTCAATCCCCTCACCATCTTGGTCACTTTTCTCTAAATATTCTCTTGTGACACTGACTTCAGTTTATTATATTGTTGATAGTTTCCATGCACATGCCCTATTAGATTGTATTGTCTTCAGAGAACAGGGACTGTATCTTACTTAGACTTCTTTTGTAACACCTAGCATGGTGTTATTCACGTGGTTGGTAGTCAGTAAATATTTGTGGAGTGAATAAGTGTTTGAGAAGGGGAAGAAAAAGGAGCTCAAACTTTTTGACAGTTTTAACTAAACTTCCTTTGCAATGAACTGATGCAAATCTGAAACCCTTCCAGATTTCCTTTTCCTTTCCCAGTAAGCAGAATATTTTTTTGGGTGAAAGTTGGCATGAAAATAGATATAGTTATTCTTCTCCCTCACATTAGCCCCTGTAGATAATTCTATTCTCATTGTCACAGACCCTTGAGAGCTGGAAGGGACCACCTTATCCAAGCCACATTGTTGTTTGTCCTTCGTTCTCGAAGAAGACCATGACATCAGGAAGCTGATGCCATGACTTTCAAGTGAATTGGATTTAAGTGTGGGAAGGCTGTGTAAAGTCACCAGCCTCACTCTCTCCTCTGGAGTCATCTGGATCCAGTGGCAAGATATAGATCAGGATGACTAGAGATGGCCCTGGATGCAATGGGAGACCATGGCCTTTTTATGCCATACTTGAAAAAGAATCCCCTCTACAATGTGATTAATGATTTTCGGTGAGGGGGGAAAACCACAGCTTAAAATTGTAAGAATTTTTTTCAAGCTGAAATCTGCAGCAACTATTGTCTATTGCTTCCAATTTTGCCCTCTAGGGCCAAGTAGAATAAGTATAATTCATCTTCAGTGTTCAAAGTTAAAGAAAGCTATTAGGTCCCTCCCAAATCTTCTTTTCCCTAGGCTAAACATCCCTAGGTCCTTCAAATGATTTTTTCAGTACTCTCTTGCCTTCCCTTTCAGTGTTCTACACACTTGTGGTGACCAATTCCACCTCACTTACATGTGTCATCTCCTCACACTAGAGTGTGAGCTCCCTTAGAGCAGGGACTGTCTAAATTTTTTTAGAACTTAACATGGTGCTTGGCACATAGTAAACGTTTACTAAATACTTTTGCATTCGTTCGTTCATTCATTCATTCATTCATTCATTCATCCATTCATCTATCTTCTCACACCCAAGGCCTTCAGGCTACATGCTGGATATTCAAGATGTTCCATCTACACCTGTCTTCATAGTCATGCCCTTTGCTCAGAAAATTTTTGTCCATCCTTTTGTCTAGGAAAAGATTATCTCACCTATCAATTAGAAATGAATGCTGTAAGGATGATAAGTGATTTTGTATGATTCATGTTCTCTCTCTGAGCCTCTGTGAGCACAGTAAGAAAGTACAGGGAAAAGGGGACAAAAGGATCTCCAAAGCTCCTGACACTTCAGACCTGTGTTTCCATAAGTCCCTCATTGCCCTGAAGCGAGTTTGATCCTCACCACAATCCTGGGAGGTAGGTGCTATTATTATCCCTGTTTTACAGTTGAGGAAACTGAGACAGACAGAGGTGAAATGATTTGCCCAGGGTCACTTAGTAAGTATCTGAGGTTGGATTTGCAGTCAGGTCTTCCTGACTCCAGGCCCAGTGCTCCATCTTCTGGTCACCAAGCTGCCTCTTAGAGATCTTCTAGAACAAAATCCTCACTGCACAGATAAGGAAACTGTACCCTAGCAAGGCTAAGTGACTTGCTCTCAGTTGCTCTGGGAGGCAGTCAGGTTAGTGGAATGAAAATAATTCTTTGTGTGCTAAGAAGATCTCTAGCTGATTTCTTATCTTTCTAGAACAAACACTAACTGGAGAAACCTAGAGAAAACTTACTCCTTCAAGACTGTTTTGTCTTGTTTTTTTTTTTTCTTTTTTTGTTTTTCCTCTCTGTTTGCACATTCATTCTCAAGCTTGGCATCTGAAAGCCTGCTCCATTGCACAAGCTCTCTTGAATGCATCCTCTGGCATTTGCAGGTCTTTCCCCAGACACTGTCCATAAGGAGCAGTCACCTGTATAGGCAAATGACAGAGAACTATTGAACTGTTCATTCATCTGTATACTGTTAATTTCACAGGCAGCCTGCCTTTGTCACTACTCAATCCATAAAAAACCTGCTAACATTTAACATTTTTTAAAAGAGAACCAATGAGAGAAAGAGATTGCAAATCTGTCAAAGAACTTACCAGCCCTGTTAAGAAACTCTCTCCAGAAAATTGAAGACACATGTCAAGCCTTCATAAAAACCTTACAAATGGCAAAGAAAAATCTAAGGCAGCAACTCATGCAGAAACTATTTAATCAAAGAATAAAGACAATTATAACATCTGTTAATCTTTTGTGTAGGTTATAATTAGATGCTTCAGAGAAACACCCTTTCAAGGGTGATCCTTTAACATCTGTTATGAGGATCAGCAGCATGAAGAAGCTCCTAACACCACTTCTGTGCTTAATTGAGAATATCTTCAGCACAATAGGTTGGCAGAGGACTCTTGAAGGTGCCAGGAATGATGCAAAAATAACGCAGGGCATCCCCTGACACTGACCTAAGCCATTAATTGACAAAATTTTTTTTTTATGCAATCATTATGTGCAAGGCTCTCTGAAAGACACAGGGGATGCAAAACTACAAAGAACAGTCTTTGCCCTGAAGTAGCTTACATTCTACTGGGGAGCCACAAAACTCCCACAAATACAATGCCAGAAAAATGAAGGAGGGGGATGTTCAGGGAAGGCTTCACCAAGCAGGGGACCCCTGAGGTGAGCACTGGATGACAGTTCATGTGGCTGCTTGAAGGAAAGAAAAAGATGACAGATTTAGAGCAGGAAGGGACCTGAGAAGTCATCAATACCAACTACCTCATTTTATAGGTGAAGAAACTGAGTGTGGCATTAAATTCAACAAATGTCTAGTCATTCAATTTGGGGGAAACTATATGACTCTCTTCTTCCTCTCTTAGATCAGAGATCACCTCCAACCACAGTTACCATAATTCCTTCTGAAAGGAAAGGAAAACATAGTTGGGATTGATAGAGGAAGAAGGAATCAAAGGTGGAGGAGAGGGGCAGGTTGAGATCCAAGTAAAGATATCACCATAGTATCATAGATTTAGAGTTGGAAGAGAATTCAAGTGTTGTCAAATCCAATCCCCTTATTTTACAGATGAAGAAACTGAGGCCAAGAGAATTTAAATGACTTGCCCAAGACCACATACCTAGGAAAATGTGTGAGAGACATTGAAACATGAAACAAGAAGTCAACCAAGTCAAAGAGAGGAAGAGGCAAGAGAGTAAGGTGGATAGGAGAAGTAGGCTGAAATTTAGCACTGCCATTGATGTCACTCTACCCCACCTCAATCTCTGATTCTGCTGCTGATGCCAGAGACCATCCATTGCAAACTGCAGAATTTTGCATTTTTGCCAAAAAGATATGCAGAGAGGACAAAGCTAAGGGCATCCTATAAACAGATGTAATTTGTTGCACAATGAGAAGCCTCCACATATGGGGATAATATAACAAAAAGTACTCACTGCCCAGGAGGGCAGGGCAGCTTCCCAAATGGTTAGTTCATGCTAAAGAGATTGGTTTATGCCAAAGTTGTAGTGAATCATTGCAGTTCTTTGACAAATTCAAGAACTGATTCACAAAGGGATTAGCAATCTCTCTGTCCTAACAACTGGAAACCACATTTCTAGCATTATCAGCCCTCAGTTTTCTAAAGCTGTTCCCTTGGGTATTGGCACCCCTCAATAGTAACAGATGGGGTATCTCCAAAACTTAGACAGCTTCTTCAGTGCTCCCAAGTGAATTCTCATGATGTTCTTGGTGATGTAGGATCCAGCTTCTCCAACAAAGGTTATTCTATGATTCAAAGGGACTGGTATGTCTCTGGTCCATCTGGGAACAATCAGGCATTCTTAACCTTTTTTGTTAAGGTCTGGATCCCTTTGACACTCTCAGAAAGCCTATGGTCTCATCAGAATAATGTTTTAAGTGCATAAAATAAAAATGCATAAAATCACAAATGAAACTATTTATATTCAAATAGTCATTATTTTTTTTAAAATATAAGTTGATAGACCTGAGGTTAAGAGCCCCTTATCTACATGGTCAACTATTATTTTGTTTTCTAAATAAATGTCTTTCCCTGTGTACTTTTTCTCAACCTTTTTTCTAAAAAGATTATTTTGCCACCAAATAAAAATACATTTCATATTTCCTTCTTTCTTTTCTTTTGTCCTTTTCTTTTGTTTCTTTCATTTGCTTCATTCCTACAACTCATTCAACAAGTATTGATTGAGCTCCTATTGGGCAGTCTTCACAAACATAGGGCACTTATGCAGCCCTGAACATAAACAGGTTCCCTCCAACTCATAAGATAATATGGGTGACTTGCTGAAAACAATGTCAGTTACCCTTTTGATATAATTCCATGAGAAATGGTATAATGTTAGTTTTCCAATACTAGTATTTGATATAAGGAAGCATATCCATGTGTGGGGAGGCAGTGGGGCACAATAGAGAAAGCAGTGAAGGGGATCTCAGTTCTGGTCCCAGCATTATCAGTAGCTACCTGTACAACCTTGGGAAAGGCCCTTTACTTCCGTGGACCTCAGTTTCTGTGCCTGTAAGATGGGTGAATTGGATTAGATGATCTCTAAGGTCTGTTCAGTTCCCAGATTCTATGATAACTATTCATTGTTAAGTGCGTACTCAAGAGAAGGAAAATTCATGGTAAATCTCTTATAGCACCAAGGAAGGGAAAACAAAATTTCTATTTAGAGTGAAGCTCACAGAAATTTTGTGGGCAGATACTTTCAAAACCTGTCCTTTCCTGCCTTACTAGTCTTCTTACATCTTGTGCCTTCCACATACTCTTATAATGAACCTGACTGCTTTGCAGTTCCTTGAACAAGACACTCCATCTCTAGACTTCAGGACTTTTCAAGGGCTGTCCACCATCCTTGAAATGCTCTCCCTCTTCATCTCTGCCTCCTGGATTCCCTGACTTGCTTCAAATCTCAACTAAAATCTCACCTTCTACAGAAAGCTTTTTTTTTAAATCCCCCTTAATACTAAAGTTTTCTTTCTGTTGATTATCTCCAACTTATCCTGTAGGTGCGTACATGTATGTGATTATTGTTGTTGTTTGTCCTTTGTTCTTGAAGAGGACCATTGATGTCAAGAAGGTAATGTCATGACTTGCAAGTGAATTGGATTTAAGTGAGGCAGGGTCACCAGCCTCACTATCTCTGTCAGAGCCATGTGGGATCAGTGGCAGGATATAGATCAGGATGACTGGAGATGCAGATATAGATGGATATAGACCTCATTTGTTCATTATCTGTTTTTGTATTATCTACACTATTAGACTGTAAGGTCTTTGAAAACAGGGACTGTCTTTTGCCTTTCTTTGAATCCTTAGCACAGGATCTGACACATAAGTGCTTAATAAATGTTTATTAACTGAATGGCTGACAAATGGAAGTTGATGCAGATGGAATCAAAGTTGGTTTTTGTTGTCATTTATTTTGGTTTCATTTGTTTAAGCTTTTGTGGTAGTTGAGTGATAGCATCTTCTTTGCATTTCTTAGCTGATAATGAACTATCTAGAACCTTGGAACTCAGGGTTCAAGTGAAAACTATTTAAGGTTCAAAGCCTCCTTGTTGGGACCTTGGCTCTTAATGACCCATCCAGGTTCTCTAGCTGCTTCTAAGAAAACTGAGCCTGGAGAGGAAAGGGTAGAATTTCCCATTTTACCCAATTGGAAGAGGGATAAAGTTATTTTAAAAGGTTGGGTTTGTGAGTTTTTTTTTGTAAGTTTCACTCTAACTTATCAGGAATATTAGAAAATTATTTAACCAGTAGGACTTTAACTCATTGGTCCTAGAATTTGAAATGGGACATAACTCAGTTTAATAAGGCCCTCTGCTGACCATCTCTATAATGACATCTTATAAAGATAATATTCAGATTTCCAAGAAACTTTATTCTAAGTACATATAATAAATAGTAAGCTATCTTGCATTTTTGATTATATAAATCAGGGAGGAAAGAACTAGTGAATAGAAAATGAGATGAGGGAAGGAAAATAAGCAGACATCACAGAATGACATTTTTATCTATTCACAAAGCCTCATTATATTATCACTTGCTTTTCTCTGATGACACTATACTAGGATACCAACAGTACATTGAAATAATGGTGAATTGCATTTATTTTTACTTAAAAATGACCTAAACATTGATGGAACCACACAAAAACAAATTATGAATGTTATTTACTAGCTTGCTATATGTCCACGATGGTAATTAACTAGAGTTAAAGAAAAATTGTACATAGACATCCAAATTGCAACTGTTGTCATAATATTTAATAATTAACTCTTCCTGCCTATGTTGTCTGATGACTGACAAAGAAATGGAGTACATGGTTAACTGCAGAGTTGAAAATGTGGAGAAGAATGAATTATTAAAAATCAATTAAGCCTACTGAAGGAAAATTGTTTGAGGTATATCTTTTGGGCTAGATTGTGTTAGACTCTTCATTTCCAGAATCAGGTTAAGCCAATTCTGTATCATTGCATAGAAAGCCTATCAGAGCTCAAGAGTAGCACTTTGTGCACTGGGCTAGCATTTCAGGATTAACAGCTCTGCTTTCAACTCCTAGTGTTTATCTGCCCTTTTTATTATCCAAGCTGCCATTCACAAGATCCAAATCATTTTCAGCACATGCAAACAAAATTGGTTTGGGATTTCCCTCTTGAACCTAGCCCACTGGGCTCACCCAAGCCATCTAAATTTTACTCAAAGAAATCATTATTAACAAAAAAAAAGTTACTTTCTAGTATGAGAGACTTGTTTTCTTGCCCTGAAAATATAGATTAATTTATGTAACAACTAGGAAGGATCTCATGTAATTGAGGCTTCCAAAGCCTACATGATACACTTCATTAGACAAGTATGTATTGGGGCATTGTAAATGCTATGGGTAATGTTCTACATATCCTGGAGATTTATTATTTCATCTGTAAAGAAAGTACATTTGGGAATCCCAAATTCCACAGGCATCAACCCTGTAGATTTAGGGAACCAGAGAAAAATAGGGCTATGAGGTCCCTCACATTCCACTGGTTGAATGCCTTGCCACAAACAAACTTAAACAGACCCTTTCCCAATGAACTCTTTAGCCTGCTCTTTATATCTAGGAACAGAAAAGTTCTAGCCCTTTCACTTGGAAGGCTATTCTGGAGGTTAACCAAACAACCAACCAATGTTTCCAATTGTTTTCACCTAAATCCTCTGAATCCCTGAATTATAATCTTCTTCCACTCTGAGCTCTGTTTACAAATGCCTAGGCCTGCAATGCAAGTGGACTTATTTGTTCATGTTTATCCATAAACTTCAGCTAATGTACATAAAAAAGTTTTTTTTAAAGTATCAAAGGAGAGAGCTTTACTATTCTTTACTATTAAGAGAGAGGTGGGAGGGGTGAAGAGTAAATGGACTGGACTTTAGGTATTACTGAAGGATTTAAGAATCTGGATCACTGGCTCAGTGCCAGCCCCTGGAAATTTCAGCTTAGAGGTGACTCTTAGAGGTGATCCAAAGTCAAATGATTTTGTTATCACGGAACTGAAATTACACAAGGTCTGAAATCTGGCAATATCAGAGAATCATAGAACATTAGGAATGAAAGAGACTTTAGCATGCATCTAGTCCAACACCCACACCTTATCCTCATTTTACAGATGAGAAAACTGAGGGCAAGGGAAGTTAAGTGACTTTGCCAGGTTCAAATAACTGATAGATCTAGGGCCACAATTCAGTTCTCCTTATTTTGATTGAGATTTTTTTTTCTACTTCATTGACATTCTTCTCATGCATAAAATATCCTGTTTTCCAAACACTAAAAATTTGTAGTTTTATGCATATATCTAGGATTCAGCACTTGGGAAGATGCGTAAGTTCAATCAACTGGCAATCAATGAGCATTTATTAAGTTCCTGTTATTGTCCAAGCACAGTGGAAGGCTTCTACCCTCTAGGAGCATACACTCTATTGAGGAAGACATATATATGTATATATATACACAAGTACATGTGTATACCCACATACAAAATATATAAGAGCTCATAGAGTGGGGTGAGAGGACAAAAAATGTAGCTTCTGCTGATAGGCAACTGATGGAAAAAGGAAAGTGGGGGAAAACTTTCCTTTACATAAACTTTTATGTAAAGAAAGGAAAGGGGGTAGGTGGCATGGGACTAGAAATTAGTCATTGAGTTTTGCTACTACAGAAGATCAGTTTATAACAATATAAACTATGTGGTTCAAAACTAGAGTGTGATAATACATCAGAGCCTCACTAAAATACCTTCCTCTGGGGCCATGCCATGGCACTACCTGATAGGTGAGACCACCAAGTAACAAACTCCTTTTGATACTTCAGTAACTAAGATCCCTTGGATGGGGCCCAAAACAAAGCTATCTTATACCCACTGGAATTCTGCTCAATAACAAAGAGTGCTATACTGAGGGGCACTGGTATGAAAGTTTTGCATTTAGGATGCCTGTTATTTGAGTACCTAAAACCACTCACTTGCTCATTTTGTACCCTATCAGATTTGAAGGTAATAACAGAGGTATCCCACTGCTTAGATGAAAACACAGAGAAGGACAAAAGCTACACGGCAGTGACCCCATAGAAGGGTCAAGAATAAAACTTTCTCATTAGAGAGACTGAAGAGTGCAGTGGAAAGAATGCTGGGTTTGGACTTAAAGAACTTGAGTTTGAATCCCAGCCCGTACCCTGATTACCCAAGTGACCTTAGGAAAGGACCCACTTAAACTCCCTGGGAATTCCCTCATCCGTGAAATGAAAGGGTTCCACTAAATGATGTCTAAGGTCTCTTTCCACTTCAAATCTATAATCCCATGATTCCCTATGTGATATAACTGATAGATGATTTTTTCTTTTAATACAAAGGAGGCAATATTAAGTTACAGGCAGGTCCCATACACTTACCCACCGTGCTTTTTTTTTTTGAATTACAAATATAAAAAGAACTTAACTGCCAGCCAAAAGAAGGGGAGTCTAGATAAGCCCTGGTCCCTCACTCTGCTCATCACTAAAATCAGAGAAGAGACAATCTCAGAGCTCCTTTCCAGCCCTCACATTCTATGAGTCTGTAATAGAGAACATAGCACGTGAGTGCTTGAACTTTTGTGCTAACTTGACTTAGCAGCTGGTTTCAGGAGCAAGCTTATGTCTTAAGGAATGAATCATGGAGAGAGCATGCTGAAGGTAACAGGCATAACTACTTCTTGCCAGTCTACACAATAAGGCTGGCAGACCTTGATCATTTTAGTAAGTGATGATTTGCTACTGTCTACAAATGATAGGACTGTGGGGGACAAGGGACAAACACTGTAGCCTAGTGAAAGAAGGAGGACACTCTTGCATTTCCATTTAACAGAACTGACAGAACTTCAGTCCAAACAAATTACAAGAGAACACCCTTGTCAAAGAGCTGTGGTGTTCATTCAACAATAAACACTCCTTAGCTGGCTGACACACACCTTGCCACTCTCTGTGGATCCAGTCACCTTGGGTGGGAGCTGGGGGTATGTGGAGAAAATGAAGGCATATTAAAGAGAAAGAAAGATCTTAGCCCATGTGCATTTTGCATTCCCACTTTCAAACTGTGTAACTTTTCAGAGGCACAATAACAGCTAACTAATCCAAAGGATGAAGAGGAACATTTGAAATTATACTAGAAGCCCAGGGAAGAAGGGGGAGGGAGGGGAGGAAAGCAACAATTCAGTTCTTACAGGAATGGTTTCCATTTCAAGATATTATTTATATCCTACCAGAAATTCCCTGAGTTCATGAGGGTGAAAAACAACATCAGCAACAACCAATATAGATCACTGGATGGTACATCATAGCAAAACTCCCTCATGAAGGGACTCTTTCCAAAACAGAGCAACTCACTCACAAGGACCCAGGCTGAAAGGTTATGTTTTCCCAGTAGTAAAACTAAAAGATCATCTTCCCATTTTCTCTGGTTATACATTAGAGGTCAATCAACAATATTTTGGAGTGGGTTTCCCTCCTCCCCTCCAAGCCACCTTCCTGATAGCTGGCATGGGAAACGTAGCTATCTGCCCTCCTATTAGCATGTGTTCTCCGTTGTGCCAGTTATAAGAGACAATGAGTCTTCCACACCTAAATCCTGTTCAACTTTAATGCTGTAATTACTCAGAACTGCATACTTGCTGTGGCAGCCAGGGAAAGCCTGGAGAAATTTGCTAACCTTACCGTAACACTTTAAAAGGAAAATAAGATAAACTGTTAGAACAGGGGTTAGGGTTCGGGTGGGGGGGGTGGTTCAAGAGAGAGAAAAATCCTTACTTGTAGTTAGTTCTGCAGTCAACACATGTCACAGTCCTGGAGATATTAAAACTGCAAGGGCTCTCACCAGCTTAAAAATTCTCCGGAGTTTATCCTCTGTTTATTTGTGAAACTTTAAGAGGCTGTGGTTATAGCAGAGCAGAATGAGTTCCCCAGAACATCCAAAGCACCCACCAAGTTCTCCAGAATGTGCAGAGCAAGTTTGCTGAGTTAGTTCCTTCTGCTGTTCTGTAGTTGTTCCGTACTTGTAAATACAAGCTCTGTGGACAAAGTCCCAAATGACATCACTGGCAGCTGCATATTGTTGAGTCTTTATTAACTGACTGTCAAAAAGAAAGAGGAGAGAGAGAGAGAGAGAGAGAGAGAGAGGAGAACAACCCATGTATATCTTTCCTGCAGCAAAACCGGCAACATGGTGTGGATTCCAGTTATACATATGTAAATAATTCTATTGATTCCATCTATCGGGGAGCTGCTTTTCTTAGGTCAGACCCGTTTTCATGAGAAAGAAAAGGATAATTGCCTCCTCCAATTTACAAGCCATAAGCCCAGGACTGAGAAGGAAAAGTTTGAAAGACTAAGCAACAAATTGACAACTTATTTGCCTACATATTTCTGACATTTTATTTCTTAAAAAAAAATTTGTACATGTACAAGTTTATGAATTTCTTTTTATTTGCTTAGATACACCCCACATACTTCATGTGGATGAATGGGAATTTATGATCCATCTACGTCTTCTAGAATTCAGAGTTTGCTAATTGATGAGCAGATTCATTTTCATACAATTTTGATTGAGAAGGGACTTGGAGATCACAAGATTGTAAGCCTAAAGGGACCTTAGACATCATCTAGTCTGATTCCTTCATTTTACAAATGAGGACAACGAGATCCAGAAAGGTTAAGCAATTTAACCAAGGTTAAGCAAAGTATACATTGCAGAAACAAGATCAGAATCTAGCTTCAAAGTGCTTTGCATATAGTAGGTGCTTAATAATAAATCTTTTTGGAATTGTATGAAAGTTCATCTAACTCCCTCATCTTCCTGGTGAGGAAACATATCCAGAGAGGGAAAGCAACTTGTTTGCAGTTACACAGCTAATAAGCAGCAGAGTCAGAATTTGAACTCTAGTCTTTGGATTTTAAATCCAGAACTCTGTCCTCTACAACACATTTTTTTTAAGAATGTTGTATCCATTCCTTCTCTTTTTTATCGCATATTCACTTGCTGATAGCCACCTATCCACCCCCAATGGAACTGTTCCTTGTGACAAAGAAAAACAATTTAAGCTAAAACAACTGACACAGTCCTGAGTGACATAGCATTCTGAACCATTTCCCCATTGAAGGGGTATAATCACTGCATCAATTTAACAACTCTCCTTGTCATATGACTGCTCATATAACATTTCCTTCGAGGTAACTATCACTGACTGGTTCCTACTTCCAGTTGGCTGAAACTCCCTAGCACAACAATTATCTACAAGGCATCATAAAGTTTTTATTTGTTTTTGTTCTTTGTTTTTAAACCCAAACATTTAATTCGTTTTAATGAAGAGGAAAAAATCATCAAATATATTAATAATTCCAATCTAAATAAATCCAAAAATTTCAATTAATAATTCCAGACAGCCTGTCTATATCGTGTCCTCCAAACAAGTTAAACACATTTCTGCTTCCATACTTTTATTCACAGTAGCCTCCTCCTGAAATGCCTTTTTCTATTCCTTTCTCTCCATCAAAATCCCAACTGACCTATAAGGTTTTTGCCAATCCTTTTCTACCAAGAAGCCTTTCTTGATTTCCTATCCCACAATGATTGTCCTCCACCTTAGAGAACTTATTGATTCTATAATAATTATTTCACTTATCATATAATGCTTTGTAGCATTCTCTCTCTCTCTGTCTCTCTCTCTCTCTTTCTCTCTCTCTCTCCTAGTTTATTAGAAGCTATATCCTGTATCTCTCCTATATTTGCAGAAATCATAACTTTAGAACTGCAAACATAGAAATCATCTATTTCAACCTCCCCTTTTCTCAGGAAACTGAGGTCAATGGAAGCAAAGTGATTTGTCCAAGGTCATACAGGTAGCAAGAAATATAGCCAAGAATGGAAACAATGTCCCCCAACTCCAAAGTAAGCACTTTTCCCAATGCACTATACTCCCATAGCCTTTAGCACAGTGCCTTTCACATAGTAGGTATTTGTGGATCGTTTCATTAGAGACTGATTCAATAAAAACTTTGAGTTTATTACAAAGTTTTCACTAGACAACTGATAAGATCTGATAAGATAAGAGACTAAGATCTTAAAGACAACTTGCAAATGAATGGTTATTCATCTATAGAGTGAGAGTTAAAATAGATGGCTCTAAAGGTTCCTTCTAATTCCATAAAATCTATGATTTTATACTTACAGGAATAGGAATTAGACGTGTGATTTTATTTGGGTCAGGAACTTCTGGGTGAAAAAACTCAAGTAAGGAAGGTTGGCCTCTTTGCTGCAACTTGAAGTCTTAGAGAGTGACTTGGGGCACTGAGAGGTTAAGTAGTTTATCCAGTGTCTTACAACCATTATGTTTCAGAAGCGGTTCTTGAACTCAGGTGTACCTGGCTTCCAGTCCAGCTATTTAGCCACTATGCCTTACTGCTTCTTGTAATCTGAAAATGCTATATCCTGGTTACACTTTTTGGGGTTCTTTTCAGGACAAAAAAAATCACCAGCTCATTTTTGAATGCCTTCTAAATGTAGGTCCACCCCTTATAGCCCAAATCCTACCCTCTTTTATGCTAATTAAGAGATCATTTGAGAAATCTTTTAGATTCTACTTCCTCCCAATCTTAAAGGTTGATTAAGTTGATATAAGAAAATAAAGGAATTCATATCTGGAACTGCTTCTGGACAAGCAGAGATTTAAGATGAGATTGGCCCACAATGCTTTAGTCCACTTCACTGAAAGTTAACAAATAGTGGAGCAGATATCAGAAACTTATTATTAAACACATTTGATTTGTCATCAGGCATTAAGGGAAACATCACAGAGAAGATAGCGAGGGAGCCAAACCTCCTGTACTCTGACGATGAATTTTCATTCAAGGGGAACTTGGGTCAGTTGAAAGTCAGTGACTGAGAGTCAGTGAAGTATTGCCTTGGTATACCTCCTCCACTCTTGAGAAGGCTTTCTGTAGTGGGAATCACAGGCATAACCACAGGTGTGATCTTATGTTTCTTCAAGGAAAATGGATACCACCAAGGGCCACAGAGGAAAAATGGAACGTTTCAGCCAAGGAAAGGTGATTTTTTTTAAGAGAAATTTTCATTCATCTAGAGAAAACATCATAACAAATCTTGCTTCACAGTGAAAACAAATCTTGTGTCTATTAACAGTTTTAACAAAAGGAAGGTAGAGCCCATGCATGAAATAATCACTTGCATGCTTTAAAAAAAATAGTTTACCTATCACAGGAATCTGTCTCTCCTGCATTCTGCATTCATATTCATGGCCCTTTATGTATGATAAAGATTGGACTTCTCAAAGTGAAAGTTAAATACTCATACTTCAAGATAATGGGTGTCCTCAACATTCAAAATCTGG
The DNA here is from genome assembly GCF_900497805.2 of Vombatus ursinus. NCBI lineage: Eukaryota > Metazoa > Chordata > Mammalia > Diprotodontia > Vombatidae > Vombatus > Vombatus ursinus. The sequence goes on along the minus strand of NW_020954594.1, from coordinate 26,407,943 downwards.
TGTGAAAAGTAGGGAAGGAAGAATAGTTAGGGGGAGCACCTTTACCTTATTTGAGGTGATCATTAAACCTCTTGCCGAATTATCTTCACTGCTATGATCCCTAAGTCCCACCCTTTCCCTTTTCTTTTCCGATTTCCTTCATTTCCTTCATTCTCATAGCTTTTCAGAGCATTGTCTAAAGGCTTTCCAGACCAGAGAGCATGCATGGTCTACTGGTCTGAAGCTCAGGATCATAAAGCAAGAAACTGGTGCATCCATTGGCCCATGTTCTCTCATTTTCATGCCCTTCTTTCTGGGTAAATACTATGTAACATGGGACATTCTGAAAAGATAATCGCTGAGGTCCCTTTCAGCTCCCACCATCTCTCATTCTGCAATTCTGACATGGGCTGTGACTTGATCTGTACAGTTATCCCTCCCACATTGCTACTTTCCCCATAGCAGTTTCAATGTATTGAGGGTGGGTCAGCATAAGAAATTAAATGGGAATTTGGGGGGAGTTTTGCAGAAGCTGCAGATGACACACAAAGGCCAGTAGATGACACAGAAGAAGTTTAGAAACTCAGAAATGATAAAATACATGGATAGTATTGTATAATATCAACATATTTTATCTTTTAATACCATAATAATTCAGACCTCCTCTGGTATGAAGGGAGAATCAAAAAATTTTATGCGGATTTTCCATATGCCACACCCCTAACTCCAGCGATTGTGGAAGGGGTAACAGTCAAGGATTTGCTGAGGAGGTGCTGAATAAAACACCTGACCAGGATGATCATTATGTCAGTGGGGAAAATAATCTCCAATTGCTGGAGGCCAGTCCTAAGGCATGAATTCCTGCTAGATCTCTTCACACTTCTATGTGTTAATTTATTTATTGTTCCTCCCCCTAAATTTGGTATTTTATAGGGAGAAGCTCTATGGGACTCCAAGGATTATAAATGCTGAAATGCAGACTATAGACCTTTAAAGTGAATTGAATAGCAGCAAAAAGTAATTAAAACCATGTGGCTGTCATGAAAATATTCTCTTCTGATTCAAGTGTACAAATAGTATAGCATATCAACAGGTATCCAACAAGGATTTAAGCTTCAACACTTTCCTCCTACCCCTAAATGTGACTTGTTACTACAGCCTCCTCTCTTTCTGGTGTCCTGCCAAGTTTGATCACAAGGGTCTCTGCCTTTGGTTTCACAGCTATGGGGCAATGAAAATGGGAATCAAATCCATGGGATTGAGTCTGGAAGCATCTGTATGGATGAAGTGTAGGGATACTTTCCCATGTCTTGGGATGAAGACCAGACCCATTAGGAACAGGTAAAAGGACTGGAAGTCAAAAATTCCATATGGTGAAAAGAGAATATTGGATTTGGAGTTAGGGTTAGAATTCTAAGTCTGTTACTTATTACCTATGTGATCTTGGGTAAGTCTGTTGGGGGTTGAACTAGAAACCATTAGAACCAATGGACTTTGAAATACATTTTAACTCTAAATCTATGATCCTCGGAGGCAGTGTGATTTAGATGGAGTGACAGATTACTGTGTGATCATGGGCAAATTATTTAAACTCTTACGTCTCACTCTTCATCTATAAAGTAAGAATGGAGAGCTAGTCTGTGCATCAGGAGGACCTTGGTTCATGCCTTGTCCTGCACATATACTGGCTGGGCAACTCTGGGCAACTCCCTTAACCTCCCAGTACCCAAAGCAACCCTCTAATACTGCATTTTCCGAGAAGTTGCCAGTCTGCATTGGTACAGAGAGTTCATCACTGGAAGATCTCTATAGAGATGAAATCACAGGTTCTACAAACAAACAGGTCCTACAAACTCCTCCAAGTGGAGATAACAATACCCAGAATACTTAGAGGTGAAATAAGATATGTAAAGTGACCTGCAAAACTCAAAGTATAGAAATGTCAGTTATTGTTATTTGCCTCCCAATTACATGAAAAGCAGCACAGTGTAGTGGAAAGAATATTAAAGGTGCAATCAGAGGACCTGGGTTAACTCCCAGTTCTGTACATTGCCAATATGACCTTAGAACTGCATTTCTCTTGGTCTCAGTTTCCTCACCTGTAAAATAAGGATGGAGGACTAGATGACCATTAGAGTTCCTTTCTAGCGCTAATTCTATGATGGATGATCTCGGAGACACTGGGAAATCTCCACAAGTCACGTTGTTGGGCTTGTGTGCCCAACAAATCTACCAAACATAAAACTTCTCCTAGGCCAGGAATCAGTTCATTTGTCTACCCACAATAGGCAGACCCCTGTCTTGGCGTGATTGAGAGACATCTACAAAAGATACTTTTCCCATTCTAGTGGAGTGTAAAAATGTTCCCGGAATTGTGTAATGCATTACAGGCTCCTCATCATTTTTATGTAATAGATCCCTTTGTAAGTCTGATGAATCCTATTGACCCCTTCTCAGAATAATGTCTTTAGATGCATGAAATAAAACACATAAGATTATGAAGTAAAACAATTATATTGAAATAAAGATATTTCCCTTTCAAATTCACAGACCTATTAAAACTAAGGACCTCAGGTTAAAAACCCCTGCATTACTATATGAACACAGATCAAACACATTAGCATAGATTTTTTATATCAAATTAGTGGAGAGCTGAGCCTTGATAGATTGGATTAAGTTTTTGTTTTATCTTCTGAAAGACAGGAACAAGAAATGTCTAGAGCAGGGATGGGGAACCTACGATTTTTTTTTTTTTGAGCTTTATTTCAGTTATATTTCAGTCCAGTTATTTTTTGAGAGTTTGAAGTTTAGTTCACAGAGAATTTTTTTACAGTTTCTACATTACCCAAAATTACAAATGAAAGAGGCCCTATAACCACTTAATGACATGGATAATGATCTGGAAGTTCTTTTCTAAACCTAAACCAAAAACTTGGAGATTTTAAAGGTTATAAACAATCTGCTTTGGTCCATTACCTTACTATGAGGTTCCTGTTTTTCTTTTCTTTTTTTATTATTTATTTTGATTTATCAATAATCACTTCAATATGCTTTTGAGTTTAAAATTTTTCTCCCCCTTCCTCCCCACCACCATCCCCAAGATGATGCACAATCTGATACAGGCTATACATTTACATTCATATTAAACATATTTTCACATTAGTGATGTTGTAAGTAAAAATTAAAACCAATAGGAGGAACCATCAGAAAAAGGAAACAAAACTCAACAGAAGAGAAAAAAAATAGCAATTCAACTTCCATAGTTCTTTCTTTGGATGTGGATAGCATTTTCCATCACAAGGCCTCTGGAGATGTCTTAGATCCTTGTATTGCCAGGAAAGGTTCAGTTTATCAGTATTAGTCATCATACAATTTGGCTGTTATTGTGTACAAAATTCTCTTGGTTCTGCTCACTTCACTCAGCATCAGACCATACAAGTCTTTCCAGGTTTTTCTGAAGTCAGCCTGTTCATCATTTCTTACAGCACAATAGTATTCCATCACATTCATATACCACAACTCGCTCAGCCATTCCCCAAATGATGGGCATCCTCTCAATTTCCAATTCTTTGCCACCACAAAAAAGAGCTGCTATGAATATTTTTGTACATGTGGGTCCTTTTCCCATTTGTATGATCTCTTTGGGATACAGCCCTAGAAGTACTATTGCTGGGTCAAAAGGTATGCACATTTTTATAGCCCTTTGGACATAGTTCCAAATTACTCTCCAGAATGGTTGGATCATTTCACAACTCCACCAACAATGCATTAGTGTTCCAATTTTCCCACATCTTCTCCAACATTTATCATTTTCCTGTTTTGTCATGTTGGCCAATCTGATAGGTGTGATGTGGTACCTCAGAATTGTTTTGATTTGCATTTCTCTAATCAATAGTGATTTAGAGCATTTTTTTATATGACTATAGATGGCTTTAATTTCTTCTTCTGAGAACTGTCTCTTCATATTGTTTGACCATTTATCAATTGGGGAATGGCTTATATTCTTTTAAATTTGACTTAATTTTCTATATATTTTAGATATGAGGCCCTTGTCAGAGAGACTGGGAACCTTCAATCTTAAGGCCATACATGGCCTTCTAGGTCGTTGTGAGTGGCCTTTTGACTAAGTCCCAGTTTTACTGAACAAATTCTTTTATTAAGGGGATTTGTTCTGTGAGGTTTGGATTCAGTCAAAGGGCTGCACTTGAGGACCTAGAAGGCCACAAGTAGCCTTGAGGCCTCTAGTTCCCTACCTCTGGACTTCAGAGCTATAGTCCCAGGTGAAGCCAGTCTACAATTTTTTTTAAGTACCTACTATATTCCAGGCACTGTGCTCAGCACCTGGGATACAAAGACAGGCAAAAGACATCTCTGTTCTCAAGGAACTCACAGTCTAATGGGAAAGGCCACATTCAAACAAATATATACAAATAAAACCTATACAACATAAATTGGAGATAATCAATGGCAAGAAGGCACTAGTGTTAAAGGGAATAAGGAAAGGCTTCTTGTACTAGGTGGGGTTTTAGCTGGGACTTAAGGGAAGCCAGACAAGGGAGAATATTTTAACACTGAATAGCTAAAAGACAGAATGAAGATACTGAGCATCTGCAGAATGGGGTGCAAGGTTTATAGAGGACCAGCCTGAAAGGCACAATGAAAGAAAGTGGGGTTGTAGAAAGAAAGTGCTGGGCACAGAGTAAGAAATAGTTCTCCAGGGTCCTCCCTGGGAAATGGAGTGTCATCTATCCACCATTCAATTGCTCTGTTGGCCCCTGACTCTAGTCCCTTTCTCAGGGAGGGTCTGGAAGTGGGTTAATGTTGCTAAGACACTTTAAGCATCTTGATGAAAGGCAGTATATAAGTATAAAGTATCACGGCTGAGGTGTAGTATTTTATTTCAGTCTCCTTATTGTGTTGTTGACAGCGCATGCTGTGAGTTTAACATTTTTAACTACTTTGCTCTCCCCAAATAAAAGGGGCTGATGGACTGAGGGGGTTCAGGGGGAGGATGCATAATCTCTTTTGGCTTTGATTTTGCACAAACCTAACACACAATATAAAAGTCTAGTTGTGGCAAGCAGGACCCCGCCAATTCTCCTGTTTGGATTTATATAAATTCATTAGGCTATGGGAAACAGGTTACATTCCTTTCAACCTGAGAACAGAGTCAGCTTGTAACCAGACGCTGAGGGCTACAAAGCTGGGGACATCAGTCTGTAAATTGAGAAAACAACTCAGCTTGAGATGTATAATTGTCTAAATGAAAATGCCCTGCATTTATATTTTCACAAGACACTTAAGAACATAATAAAATCAGAGATAGCAGAAAGGGGCTGCGGAAAGGAAGGGACTGAGCCATTCATTTTCATGGCTGTGGCTGAAGCCTGATTAGAGGCCTCAATAAATACTTGTTGAATTGAATTGAATGTTGGCTCCCTACAGTTCCTGAAGCAACAACAGAGGGGTAGAAAACAAATGTCTCCCACAAATAATAGCCCTGACAGTGATCCGGTGCTGGGAAAGGGAACCAGAGTCAGATAACATACCTGGATTTCACTTTAGAGCTCTCTTCTCCAAAGAGGAGTCTCTGATAGGCATCTCTCTTTCTCCAGGCCTCCCAGTGGACAACTGATAAAGCTCAATCCACCTGATTTCATTCCCCACAAACAATACCCAGTGGTCCCAGAGGCCTTGGGTAAATGAGAAAACTTAAAGCAGGGCATAGCCTTCACTTCTTTGGTTAAGAGGACAAAGGTGGGGGGGGGGCAGGGAAAAGGAGGGAGGAATTTGTTCTCTTCAGCACTTTTTTCTTTTTTTTTCTCTACCCTCCCCCCAAAATAGACAATACGAGTTTTTGTTCTCATAACCTATTTTCCTGATTAAAAACAAAAAAGCTAAGAGAACTCTGTATGGCAAACATTCCTTGGGCGCTTGGAGAAAATATCCATCCTTACCAGGTGCATTAAGAAGGATCAGATAGTGAACAGCAACCATCAAACTTAAAGCCGAGGGTCCCTGACCCTGGACCACGGGAGGGCTCAAAAGACAACAGGATAGCTCTGGGGCTAAGAGCTGCCCAGCCAAGTCCAAAGAGCACACACTGAAACTCAAGGCTAATACTATTCTGAGGAGCCTAAGCCAAGCTCAGGCTCCCACTGGGGAGTTTTTACAAAGCCAAGGCAGAGATTGCTCTCTTGCACTGATGGAAGAACAAAGGACCATATAGTTCACTATTCAAGCATCTCTAATGCACATTTAGACTTCCACCCAAAAAAGGAAATGGCTCCTCCATTCCCCACACTGGTGGATGAAGCACAGGGTCACAATAGTTAGAAGGGCACTTCTTTTGTCCTGGGAAACTATTATACTCTTATGTAATTGTCCAGGGAAGTGCATAAGTAAAGTCTGAAGGCTAGAACACTGGGCAGAGAAAGATTTTTTTGTGATTCGTTTCATATCACTAACACTACAATTCATTCAGTTCAACAAAAATTTATTATCGTTACTGTTGAGGTTTTTTTTTTATTGTAGGTGAATCTGCTACAAACTATAGATGGTTATTTGCTATATTTTACAATAATTTGCTATAGGGTTAAAAATGGTCAATGAGGTACCTAAAATACATTTGGACTAGGTCTCTAGTTCTATAACATGCTGATTGAATATAGGCATTATTGATTATTAGTATCATGATTATCTCATTCTCATCCTTTTTAGTGGGGTCCAATAGAAATAATCCTGGCATAAATCACTATGATGTTATTATTCTCTTGTGTTTAATGTTCTATGGACTGTTGCACAGGGAGATACAATAACTACTTTTCAGAGGTGCATAAAGTAACAATTCAGTCTCTGCAGACACACTGAATGTGTCCTCAATACAACTTTAGGAGCAGACAGGAATACAGGGATGATAGGTACTTCCTTCTGTTGCCATATGGTTTTGATCTTTTCTACCTTTCTATATTTTGAAAGCTTTTTTGTTTCATATAGTTTGGAGATTATGAGTATTTGGTGTGGCAGCATCTGCTACACTGTTCTTAAGTTTTGATGAATTCCAAGAGCAACAGTTCAGTCTGAGATAAAAGTATGGTCCCAGCACAGTTCCCAGTACAGGAACTCAGTATTGACTGAGCTCCTCAAGAAATTTTGAGAAGTGCATTATTATTACTAATATTAATGCATAACAATTAAGTATATTGAATGTAAGCTCCTTATGGGTAGAGATTGGTCCATTTCTGCCTTTGTAAACTTAGCTCTTAGCACAAGATAGGGTTTAATAAATGCTTATTGGCTGATTTATTTGAAAATATTGTTTAAGTTTTTTATGGAGGGGGTTCCCTTTGGTAGAAAGAACTCCCTCCACCAATACAGACTGACACCCTGTCTGTAATTTAAAGTCTTGCATTCCTGAGACACTAAGATATTATAGATAGTTTGTGTCCTAGTCAGAGCCTAGGTCTTCCTCACTACAAGGCAGACTCCTTAGCCACTGCCTCATGATTCCTATCTGTTTGAGATAATGCAAATAAAGTACTTTGTGATCCTTAAAGCACTATATACATGTCTTCTATATTTGAAATTTATTTTTGTTGTTTTTGGAAAGTAACCTGTTATAGGAAAAAATACCTGGCTAGGAGACAGGAAAGAAATGGGCTTGAATTTGTCTTCCTGGTTCCTAGGCCATCTCACTATGGACTATGCCACACTGCCTTGAAATACACTGATAAAAGCATGATGCTTCTACCCTTCCTTGTGCTAAAAATTCTGTGTTAAACTGAGACACATTCCAATCTCATTTAAAAAGCCACAAATACATGACTCTGAATTTCACATTTCTTTATTTTTCTTTGAATCTCCAGCTCCTAGCACGTTATATTTGCACATAATAAACACTAAATAAATGCCTGTTGAATCAAATTGAATGTGCATTTAAACCTTTCCCAGTTGCCATTTCCTACTGTAGGCAGCATCAGCAAAAAAGAAAAAAAAAAACCACAGCAAATGTAATGAAAAAGAATCTAAACATATTTGCCTTCCAAACATGTTAGCACAGTAAGTGGGTTCAAAGCTTTTTTTTTTCTTCTTCCCCCCACAGTGGTGCAGCAGGAAAACAGGCCAAACAGGTGAACCAGCTACAAGTATGTGAAATAAATGGTACTGGAGCATGGGGTGGATCCACACATCAATGATTGGGATGCTGATTCTGTGAGGCCTCCTTGGGAATTATTTGCTATTCAAGAAGAAGGTGCTAAGCTCCTGATCACCCAGGCTGCTGAGGTTTCTGAGTTTTGCCATCCCACTCCCAACTCAGCGGTGAATTCTCAAAGCCTACTCCCTGTGAGGCAGCCTAGTATGATTGAAAATGTAGCAAAGGACCTGCATCCAAATCCCAGCTCCATCACCACCCCTATGACCTTGAAGAAGTTACTTATCCTCTCCTGCCCTCACTTTCTTCATTCCTAAAATGATGAAGTTTGACAAGATGGCCTTTGTATTCACTTTCTGCTCTAAATCTAATGCTCCACCCTGGCTCTCAGCACGATAGGGGAGGAAAGAAAGTTGGACATTCTGATGAATAAATCATGTTCCCAAGTTACAAATTTTGTGCAGGCAGGCTAATAGCCAGGCCGCACCTCACACTTCTATTTTTCTTAGATTCAACATACTTTTGTGATGTACACCTGTTCTGGTATAGTGGAATAGAAACAAGAAATTTTCTCTTTGATAATGGAAGGCCAATACCCACAGTGTATGAAGAAAAAACCAACGTTCTTTAATAAACCTAGGTTGGGTGACGTCCTCATGCTGGTCATTGACAAAGCAATATGGCTATAATGCAGAATAAACAATATATGTTCAATTCAACCTGTCTCTTCAGCCCTCAGAGAAGCATCTCATTTACTCAGAATAAATGACTGTGGTTTATTCTTCATTCCAAATTAAGCATCTCCTCCATTTTTAATAACTTCTCTATTGTCTTAGAAAATTCAGTGTGTAAGACCTCAAGCTTTGCAAGGGAATATTTGTGGTCCCTGGTTGCATGTAGAGTTTTACTTTACACATTCCTGTCTACACACTGTCAGAAATAATTGGTCATTATTTTTTAAGGCCAGGTCCTGGGCATATGTGCTAATATGTGACCCACTCAGAATGGGTAATCTATACAAAAAAAAAAAAAAGAAAGAAAGAAAGAAAAAGAAAAATAATTCCCAAAGCTCTTTCTCTTCATGAGAGTCCTGGGAAATGAAGCAAAGTTTATTAAATCAACTGTGATTTACAATCAATTATCGAAAAACTCAGCTGAGTTCCTCTTGCTTTCATTTATTTTGCTCAGGTCAAAAAGGCCCTCTCACCAAATGCTTGCCCTACCAGCCTATTCTTCTCACTTGCAGTGCACGGTTTCCGCTGAAGCTACCTCATCCTAAATGAATCCCCATTGCTCTTAAAATAAACTTGGTTTGTATAGGTCTGTTTTTTCCAAGTCATTTCTGTATGAATAAAAAAGTAAACTTGGGAAGGAAATGTCTCAGATTCATTTGTGTTCCTGTTGAATGGTATTGAAATGTTGTAATCCTGTAAGACATAGCTATACCCTCCTATCTAATTGAAAGTCTACAATTCCTCCTTTCCCTTGTCTGCTTCCTTCCATGCTGAAATTCTTTATGGGAAGAGTGATCCCTCTTAATTGGAACAAATTGGCTTATTTAGGGGCTCCTGCCCCTCTGTTGGGAAACTCTCTTTGGCCATCAAAAGTCCCAGGTGTCAATTTGTGAATCACATTCTTTTAGGGAAGGCATCTGGCTTCTTGGCAAAGGAATACTGACAGGTTCCATGGACAGCTGTGGCAGCAGGGCTGGACTTTCAGGTGATTAAACAGCTCTGCTTCCCGGCCTGCCCAGTATGTTTAGATTAGCACCATTTCCCCTTGAACCTACTGAACCAAACATTTCTGTCTGCTTGTTGCCTCTCACTCTTTTATGTGTCCAAAAGCTGAAATCCACACAGAAATCTCCCTTTCTCCCCCATATCACTCAAACACTAAGTTTTCATAGACATACTCACAGTGGGACTGCAAACATGAACATCTACTTTGGCTGAACTTTAGATTTTTCTTGCAAATAATCAGAAAATTCAATAGCTTAAGGCCCAGGAGTGAGGAACCTGTGACCAATCCAAACTTTTTGGATTCAGTCAAAGGGCCACACTTGAGGACCTAGAGGGCCACATGTGGCCTCAAGGCCAACAGGTTCCCCAGCCCCGGTTTAAGTCATTGAAAACCAGGGACTATGAATAGGACTAGCTAACAAGTACTCTTTAAACTCTAAGCACAATCACATAGAGTCAAAACTAGTTATTTCTACACCTGAGGCTGGGGAGGAGGGGGTAGACTCACCTGAGGTAGATTACCCTGGCTAACACTGCGACAGTGAAGGGAGAGAAGAGAAATAAATATCACAGGACATTTCTGCCATGGAGATGAATAAAAGAGAAAGCATATCAGGATTCCAATGGTACCCTTTAAATTTCCCACCACAGTACTCTGATTGCCTCACCCTAGTTATAGAACTTTGTGTCCATGAAACACATTTTCTACTGCATATCTTCACCAGATATAGATAAACTCAGAAGATATTCCATGTATTTACATATTTCTAAGATATAAACCTATGAACAGGAAAAATCCTTGGGACTTTTTTTGGTTAATAATGGCATCTATTGAACCACACACAGACTGCTATGAAGATTTGTGGGTCTCATTTAGCAAAATTTACTCTACCCCAGAGAAAGTTGTTAATAGATGATGGTCAATAGTAGTACACAAAGAGTTGATGAAGAGATGAAACTATTGTTTGCTTCCTATCTCTTTGTGAGAACCAATATTATTTAGTGCTTCATATGGAGTGTGAACACAACAAGGATTCGTGCATTTTTTTTTCTATAAAAGGAACCCAGAATGAATTACTGCAATTTCTCCCCACACTCTCTCCCACTTGTATTTTACCTTCTGGGTCCATAACTTAGTATCAATCTAATAAAAAGCAGCTAAGTGGTGATGGACCTGGAGTCAGGAAAACCTGAGGTAAAATCCTACCTTAGACATTTACTAGCTGTGGGACCCTGGGCAAGTCACCTAACCTCTTTCTGCCTCAGTTTCAATAGTAGAACCTACCTCCAAGAGTTGTTGTGAGGCTCAAATGAGACAGTATTTATGAAGTGCTTCACAAATCTTAAAGTGTTATATCAATACTAGCTATTATTAGTCATTATTATTACTCCAGTGCCTAATGCCCACCTCAGGAGAGAGAGTGGTCTGCTACAGAGCTTTCCTCCTCAGAAATTTAGGATAATGCAAACATAGGTTTAGAGAGGCATGGAAGATTTATCTGAAATGATGAAGAATAAAGTAAGCAGAACCAGGAAAACAATATTCATGTTGTCCCCAACAATTTAAGTGGAAATCACAAACAAACAAAAAGAAACTGCTATTTTTAGAAGAACGGCCCTGAAGATGGGCTGAGAAAATGTATCTCTCCTCTCTACTTTCTTTGAAGAGATGGGAGACTATTGATGTGAAATATTTCATATACTATTGGACTCAAATGGTTTGTCTAAACTGCTTTTTCTCCCCTTTTAAAATTTTTATTCTTTATTATAAGAAATGCCTTGGTGAATAGAGGAAGAAGAAGAGGTATATTTAGGAATGATGATGTGGTAAAATCAAAAGATCAATTTTTTAAAAAAATAAGAATTCTGTAAACTCCTTTAAAGTTATCATGAGATATGCACAAAGATTTGTATGGTCAGTTTAAAAGAAATCTCTTATTTTGTTGGTCAATTTTGTTTTAGAATAGCATTGTACCATTGAGAAGGATGCTTTTTTTAATCTGTATTTAGAACAGAGGTTCTCAAAGTATAATTCACGGACTTCTGGTGATCCCCGAGATGGTTTCAAGTAGCTCATGAAGTCAAAAGTATTTTAATAATAATACTAAGATGTTTTAATTTCTAATATGGTAAATATTGGTAGATATAGTCTAAATTTTAAAAAGCTCTTGGGGAATGTGTGTCAATTTTTAAGAATGTATAGAAGTTTTGAGAACAAGTTTGAGGACCACCGATTTAGAAAATAACAGCTCAGAGGAAATTTGGTTGAAATTTTTGTCTGTGTTGAATTTATTAAACTTGCCTTTATAGTAAGGAAGCATTTCTCACTAATTAGAGCTATCCAGAAAGCGAACTTTTAACTTTTAACTTAACTTTTAACCATCACAAATTTTCAAGCACAGCCAGGAAGTCCATCTTTCAGGGATGTGATAGAAGTTGTGTCTAAGCTGGGGAAAGGTGGTAAGAGGAGGGGAGGGGTTTCTTTTAACTTTAAGTTTCTGTGATTCTTTAATTGTAATTCATTCAATCGGAGGTATCATCATTGAAAGAATGAATAATCATTTGAACAGGGATATCTGGTCTCTTTTAATACATCAGTGGTAGGACTAGGAAAACAAACTCTTTACTCCTTTACTATTCCTCTCTCCATATTAATTATTACATTATCAGACTGGAGATGTATTTAGTCTTCTAGGCAAACTTCCCACATGTTTTCAGAAAGCCTGAGTATTTATTCTTTTCTGAGATCACTCCAGGCATAGTGATTCCTCAAGCTCCCTCAATCACTCTCTGGCATCAGGGCTAGATGCTTTGGCACAAATCATAACTTGGCATGGGTAATAAAGACACAAAAAACAGTGAGAACAAGTCCAGCTTGCTCTCCATATTAACCTAGGATTACCAGTGTAGGTATAGAGTTGCTTGACCAAATTTCAATGAAAATGGACAGGTTTGTCATTTCTTCCTTATGGCCTTTGTGATAAAGTTCAGTGAGAGCTGAGGGATCATGATGAAATTTTTTTTCAAGTATATTTATCTCACACACATATGCACGTGCTTGAATACTTACTGATTGAATGATTCTTCAAGTAAGCCCAAAAAGTATCTAAATCTGTTAGGTAGGTTTTGTTTTTCTAGGTATCTAAATCTTCTGTCATTTCTTTATGTCTGAGAAAATATCACCTGAACTAGACCCCAATTACTCTCCTTCCAGCCCTTGAAGGAGAATATGAGGGGATGGTTGCTCTGTAGAATCAGTAAGTTGGAGATTGAAAAGATAGTAGTTAAGGGGAACAGAATTCATTATCTCATATGTTGAATAAGTCCAGGTTTTATCACCCAAAGGTCCCAAGGGCCTACAAAAAAGATGATATTCTATTATAGCTGAATATCCTGGAAGCTTACAGAACCTTTTTGGGCTTGAAATCTCAGTAGATTGCATTGACCTTTACCAGCCTTAGCACCTGCTCCCTCCATGTTCTAAAACCTTTCAAAAATCAGCACTCCATAGGGTTAAAATACACATCAGAGGGTATGTCACCCAGTTATCACCAATCCACTGAGCACTAGTACGCACTCCTTTTATGTGTGCTCACTCCTAGAAGATAATAACATAACTAGCATCATAATTCCATATAATCTAAGTGCCACTAGTTATGATAGACTAATGGAAAGAGTGTTGTATTTGGAGGCGAGGGACCTCGGTTCAACTCTTTTGCTATTTGCTGCACATATGATTTGGATAATGAACTTTACTAATTTCTCTAAGCCTCAGCTTCCTCAGCTGTAAAATGAGGATTGTGGATCAAATGTTATCTAAGGTTCATTTCAATTCTAAATTTTGATCCTATTCTCCCACAGCCAGCAAGGGACTGCCTTTCAGACTTTTCTTTTTTAACCATAATGAGATAATTAGCAGCCAAGAGAAGTCCTAACCACTTTTTTTTACATCTCTGGGGGGCAATCAATAGTAAATGACTATTTTCAACTTTACACATCTGCCTGTCTGACTGTTCTATTTCTAATCTTAATAGTATCACCTATTTTCTTCTTTTCCCCTTGTTATCACCAAGAGATAGGACCAACCCCAAAAGGGTTCCAAGGAAAAGAACAAGAATTTCCCTTCAAATACCTAAAGGGGTGATTCTTTGTCAAAATAATAGCACTACTTCTTAGAATGTTTTTTTTTCATTTCACCCACCCAGAGAGTGCCACCTCCATCTGCTCAGTAAGATTTTTTTCTCAATAAGCATTCCCAATTTATTTATCCCAAAGATACTGGGCCATAGTGCCAGGCTGATATGCCTGTTCTGATGGAAACTGCCCCAAGGGTGCACAATGAGAGTACATCCTTCCTAACTCACAATAAATATTTCTAAGTTCTACAACACTTTGGGAAGTCAGTTCATTATGCCTCCTGTTCTCAATAACCAAGATCAGGTCTTTAAGTTATTACTTCAGTGGAGGAGAGGGGAAGGAGCATTCAGGGGATATTAGGGCAGGTCACAACCCAGGCAGTTCTAAGTCTACTCCACCCTAAAACCCTACTCCAATAATATGCTACTAGCTACTATCAAGATGCTACTAGCATCTATCAAGTCCAGTAGAAATCATCCCATCTTCTCATCATTAGAATGTTAGTTCCTTGAGGGCAGAGATTGGTTTTCCCTTCTTAGATTGGCCAAAACTTAGCACAGTCCCTGACATATAGGTGTCTAATAAATATTTGTTGACTGACTGACCAACCAGAATACTTCAGACAGGCCTTTCAGAAGATACCCTAGGTGCCTTCTACACACTAAGAGTTATTTTTCAATGATCTGTTCTAAAAAGATCACAGAATGGTACCTTTAGAATTGGAATAGAAGAGACAAATGGAATGAATAATTGATAAGTCATTTCCATCTGACCTGGGAAGGTGTTATGAGTCTATATTCCATAAATCCACATTAACTGAAAGTGACATGAAATACTTAAAGTATGGTCAGGGTGGCAGAGGAAAGTCAACCAGGGCTCTAATGTTCACTGTGTCAAGTTGGACAACCTACAGACAGTAAAGAAGAGTTTGTGGTCTCTTTACTTCTGGAAAATGGAAGTTGGCTACTGAGGAACAAAATTTCCAAATGGAACACTTGTCTTAGGTATAACAAACACCTAAGGTTTAAGAAGCAAACCTAAGGTTTCCTTAGGTTAGGAAGGAACATAAATGGAAAGACCAGAAAAGGTGTTTGTCTTAGAGCTTTGAGATTCAAGAGACTAAGATGAGCCAAAGATGGAGTTACCATTGCAGGACAAAGAGATGTATTCTAGATTAGAAAACGAAAATGCCAGGGTTTGACCAATCAACTAATTATCTGGCACAGCTTGATTTTGTAGATTTTTTCATTGAAGCTACTTGCATTCTCCATCCCCTGACATCATGCCATCATGGTAAAGGGCATGATCTGCTAAGTCCCCTCCTGATTTACTGCCCTCACAGCCTATGGGCACATACATTTGGTACCATCCAATTTTCTTCTTTGTGATTGTCTCACACATTTTGATTGTACCTCTTGCTTGCCTTTCCAAGATGCTGAGGACAAAATGTCTGTTCTTAATACTGGAGCTCCAAAATCACATCTCATCTTTTTTTTTTCCTTCCCAGTAGATAATCAAAGTTTCCATTCCTTCAGTCAGGTATAAATTTTAAAAAAAGATGTAGCCAATTCACATGACCATCTGATTAGCTAATAGTTTTATTTTCATTTTAAGAATAAATTTACCAGGATGCTTATTAACCTAAATTAATCTCTAATTTATAGAATTCAGGCAATAGGCTAGTGATTTCTGTATACAGGGGACTTCCTAGCTGCCTTATGCAGGGACTGCAAAGAGGTTCTGACTTTTACTCCAGAATATTTATTTCCATCTATTATGTTGTTTGGAGGTTCCAGCCCATCTCTAGATTTTATGATAATGCTGATTGTAGTTTTTCAGTAATCACCCCACCTTCACTCCCTAATTTTCCCTATAAAGTACTCATCAATTACCCTTGCCTCTTTTTCTGTAACTGACTAGATTCCACCAAGGTTTTTTGTATGTCTCTTCCCTATGAATCTAGGACCCTGAGGGCTGTGACATCACACTTCTGAAGAATGCATGGCAAAGTCACATGGGAGAATAAAATGCTATATTAACAGCCCCAGCAAATGCATACCCCCAATCACTAGATAAATATGGGAAAAGAGAAAGAAAAAATAATAAAAGGGATTTGTTTTAGACTTCCTGCTTCAGTGTATTGGCATGCAGCTTTAAATACCATGGTTTAGAAACTGTTATTTTTCTGAAGTTGTCACGTTTCAAAGATCTAAAGATAAATCCCTCCTCCTATCTGAGGGGAAAAAATGTAAGAGCACAGTAATTGGTGAAGTAGGAGCCTGTTCTGAGTTAATGAATAGTTTTCTTGAAGCCTTGCCTTCTCTCAGGAGGTAGGTAAGAGTCCATATGTGCATGTGGGGGCTCAGGACAGGGAAGATGAAGTAGAAACCCTGGAATTCAATCTGCACACCATGGAGCATCCATCCAATGCAGGTAAAAGCAAAAGTGAATTTGGATACCAGGTGGCCAGATGAATCACTGAATTTGATACCAGTGATCAAAATTAAACTGAAAGTCCAAATAAACAATATACACCAAGAAAGAGACGCTATATAAACCAGCTGAAATGGTTGGTTTCACTGCCAGCTGTGGGCTCATTGTTACAGCTAAAACTGGCACATTTGCCACCTACATTTCTTGAAGTTCTGTGCTACAGAAAACAGCTGGACTGGTTTGCTGCCAGGAGGCGGCTGCTGTCTCTGTTACTCTTTCCAAATGCCTGATTTAGACATCTACTACTGAAATGAAAAAAGCAGATCTAAATGTTTATAGGAAGGAAGACAGCATTGGGTAAGGGAGGTAAGAGAGGAGCTGATAATACTTGTTTTTAATGGATTTTTAAAGAAAACTCAAGAACATACCTCACAGAGTTCATGTAAGGATCAAATGAAAAAAAAATATCTAGGGTTTATAGTTCACTGTAAAGTTTACAAAAAGTTTTAAATATGTTATCTCAGTTTATTGCATATATAAGGAACTTTGCTAGCTTCAAAATGATATTTAAATATCATTATTAATATAATTAAAACCTACTATGTGCCAGGCATTGTGCTGTGTGTACCAGGGATACAAAAACAAATGAAATAGTATGTGACCTCAAAAAAAGCTTAGATTCTATGGAAAGAGAACTCCTAGCTATACAGATTGAACTCAGACAATCAGTGCTCAGAACCAGCATTGGACACCTATGAAAAATTTTGAAGACAAAAAATTTTGTAACCTTTCCATTTCACCCTTATGGACCCCTTGCCTTTATTTCTCTGACTCTGTCCTACCCTAGAATGTCCCCATTGCTTTCTAACCAGTCCCTAAACCTAGTAGTTCAGAATTCCCCATTGTAGTACCTGGGAAAAAGTACTGTCTGGGAAAACATTCCCTACCTTACACTCTGGGATCCCCATTCTTTGTACCCTTACCTCTATCCAGACTTGTTTCTCCCATTGAACTCAGAGCTCTTCACTCAGCTAGTAGGAAATTGTAAAATTATTTTAGAAACTACTTAATTCTTAACTTACAATAATGATAATTGACATTTATATAGCACTTTATATACATTATCTCATTTGGGTCTTACAACAATCCTATGAGAGAGGTACTACTTGTATTATTATACTCATTTTATAGATAAGTAAACTGAGATTCAGAAAAGTCATGACTTGCCCATGGTCACATAACTAGTATCAAGGCAAGATGTAAACCCAATTTTTACTTCTAAGCCACTTGGTCTTTTATACGCTATCTTCAGAATACATGAATAATTCAGCTAAATGAATTATTTGATATTGTTTAGTCCAAATGGTGTACTGAGTAGCTGCTGTGGTGTCACAGAGACAAAAATAAAAGTAAAACATTATATGTTATTTTTTAAAAGGTGACTTTGATTTTTTCTTACTCAGTAATAAACTCCATTCTCTTCATCTAACTTGTCTCCCATTGCCCTTTCGTGGAATATTTTTCCAACCAATGTAACATTCCAGGGTTGATGAATGACTCAAGTTACTGTGAAAATGGCTTTTATTTTTCTATTTTTTTTCCCTCAAGTACAAACATTTTAGGATTTAAAACTCAAGCTTGATGTAGAAACCCAAGTAAGAGGATATTGAATATGGATTCACTTTCATCTGGATTAAGCATCATTCCTAGATTCTGCCAGGGACCCAGATAACAAAATGCACACTAACTGTATTTCAGGAGTATGCTGATTTAGGGCTATTAAAATAGTCCATCAGTAGCAACTACAAAACCTAGGCAACCAGGCTTCTGATTTTCTTTCTCAGGGAAAATTCAATTAACAAGATAAGTAGTAATAATTATTGGAATCTGATGTGGATATTTACCCTCTGAAAATGAAGAGGCATTAAATTATGATGCCCAGAATATTATATGATAGTATATATATACATATGTGTGCATATCTTAATGTACATGTGCACACATGCACTGATGTGTGTATGATTTGTATGAATGTATACTATATGTGTATATGTATGGTGTGTGTGTATGTGTGTGTGTGTGTGTGTGTGTGTGTTCTTAGTTCCTTGGGTTCAAATCCCTTCTCCGCCATTTACTATGTGTGACTTTGGGTAAGAGAAGTAGTAGTAGTAGTAGTGAATAGTGATAGTAGTGGTGGTGACCATCACCATGATGATCATTGTGTCACTGTCCTTGTAATAGGATGAAGGTGAGGAGGAGGAGGAATAATGACAGTAGTTGTCATTTGTCTTTCATTTCAAAGAAGATCAATGACATCAAAGGGTGACATCTTAACTTTTGAGTGAATTGGATTTCAGTGAGGCAGAGTTACACAAAGTCATAAGCTTTACTCTCTCTTTTAGAGTCATCAAAAGCCCAGTGGCAATAGAAAAGTCAGGACAACTGGCAACAGCCCAGGAGGCAGTGGATGACCTTGGCATCTTTTATGTCTGACCAAGCTCTCAGCACTCCACAGTGCCTGCTTCAGCTGCCTTCATGGCCATTGGAACAAATTATTCTCATCTGACCATTCTGCCTAGAGGGAGTAGGGGTGGAGAGGAGAGGGGAAAGTCTTCCCATGCAGTAGTAGTAATGGTAATGATGTAATGATGGTGATAGTGGTGGTGGTGGTGGTGGTGATGGTAGTAGTAGTAGTAAATAGCTAGCATTTATATAGTAACTTAAGGTTTGGAAAGCATGTTGAAAATATCTCATTTGATCCTCGTAACATCCCTGGTAGGTAAGTGTTGTTATTATCCCCATTTTATAGATGAAAAGAATGAGGCAGACAGAAGTTAAGCAGCTTGCCCAGGATCACACAGCTATTAAGTATCTGAGTCTGGATTTGAACTAAAGACTTCCTTATTCTAAGTAGAGCACTTTATCCACTGCATACTTCACCTCTCTGGGCTTCAATTTCCTTATCTGTAAAATGGGGACAATAATACCTAGAGTACATATTTCGAAGGCTTATTGTAAAAAATATAAAGCACTTGATAAAGCTAAAAGTAAATATATTGAGGGGAGGAGAATGAGTGGCCAAAACATGTGATTTCACCTATCAATCAATAAACATTTATTAAGTACCTACTATGAATTAAGTGAGGCAGCTAAGTGGTAGAACAGATACAGTGCTGGGCCTGGAGTCAGGAAGATTTGTCCTTCTGAGTTCAAATCTGACCTCAGACATTTACTAGCTGTGTGACCCTGGGTAAGTCACTTAACCCTGTTTACCTCAGTTTCCTTATCAGTAAAATGAGCTGAAAAAGGAAATAGCAAACCACTCCAGTATCTTTGCCAAGGAGACCCCAAATACAGTCATGAAGAGTCAGACATGATTGAAAAAAATGACTGAAAGTAAGCACGTACTAAGTATCTACACTGTGCTAAGCACTAATGATAAAAATACAAAAAAAGGACAGTCCCTGCTATCAAGAAGCTTACAATCTAACAGGAGAAGACAATGTCGTCCGAAAGGAAACTGCAAAGGGCAGGGAAAGTACCCAACTCTGGGGGCATGATGGATGATGAGGGGAGGACCAAGGCAGAGGAGATCTTGCAGGATAATCAAGTTTTCCCATGTAGGAAAGTCAGAGGAGTCCCAAAGCCTGGTGTAGCCCAGTGAGAAATGAGGAGTGGGGAATTCTTCCACTGAGGCTGCTCAGACACTCAGCTTCAGCTTACATACTTGTTGCATGGAACTCTGGGAAGTGATATTACTTGTCCATGGTCAGTCCATCAACAAGGAAAGATTAAGCTTTTGCTCTATCCCAGTCATAACAATTTGTATCTCCAGAATTTATATGCTGGGGTTACAAATTAAAAAGTGGAACAGACATGGTCATATAGGTAATATCGGGCAGGCAGGTAGGACCTGAGACCATCTTCCTGATTCCAAAGCCATCCCTCTACCCATCATATTTCACTGCCTCTCTATATTAATATACTATTATTTTATGTATTTATGTGCGGATATGTGCACATGAACATATCAGTTAATTGGGGCATGTATTTACTAGCTGTGTGACATTAGGCAAGTCACATCATTTCTCTGGGCTTACATTTATCATCAATAAAATGAGGGAACTGGATTTAGTTGTTGTTTGTGTCAGATAAAATTAATTGTGAAGTTAGCTTTTCTCAAAGTGGCTATTTCAGAAAAAAGAAAAGGAAAAATCTAACTCAGGAAAATGTTGCTGTGGTTCTAGATTCAAATCTCAACTCCACCACCTATTACTTGTAGGATCTGAAGCAAACCACTTCTCTTGGGCCTTGGTTTCCTCATCTGTAAAAGGAAAGACTTGAACTAAATGATCTCTACAGTCTCTTCCAGCATTAAATACCATGATCCTATAAAATGCTCTGTTTGCTTTCCCTCTGTGCACTAATGGGAATTCCACAAACACATCAAGAGTAGACTAGCCCCAGAAGATTACAAACATGAGATCAAAGGCAAATGGAACCTCATGGATATGTGATGATATACATAAACTGCATGTTCTGCTCTGCCAAAAGGCTTCTGCAATCTGCAATTAGTGGAAATGTTCTCATTCTTCTGATATTTCCCCCTAGGGTTGCAGCAACATTATTTTATAAGAAGACAACCCTGGCTTTGATAAGTTAATTTGGTGTGATCAATGCAGTGGACAGCAGGCTTCCCTTTTTCCTGCTGAGCTCACACTATTTGACTTGTGGTCCCCAAACTGATAGAATTCCACACTCTGCCCTGTGCTGTGCCTGGATGTTAGTTTCCTTCATTAAAATCTTTGGGGTGCAAAAGTCCTCTTCTAAACAGGACCCTGAGAATGGAAAAAAATTAATAGAATCATAAATTTAGAGGAAAGGGGCCTAGAGATCATCTACTACAAATCCTACCCCCATTCCCATTTTACATATGAGCATAACTTACCCAAAGTTGCACAGGGAGTGACAGAGCTAGGATTTGAACCTAAATCCTCAGACTCAAAATTAAACATTCTTTCATTGCAACACACTGCCTCAGCCATTTCAAGATCCTGGAACAAAATGTATTATCTATTTTAAAAAATACTTCTATTACCAACCTCCAATTCATCCTCCATTAGAATGAGGTCCTTATGAGGGCAGGAACTAGTTTTTGCCTCTTTTTTTGTATTTCCAGCACCTGAAGTGGTACCTGTTTAATAAGTGTTTGTTGACTATTGACTGGCCCTCTGTAAAGACACACTGGGTCTGAAAAGGTTGAGTTTCCAATCCTGATTCTTTCATTGACTGGTTGTGAGTCTCGTGGCAAGTAACAGTCTCCCTGTTTTTTTCTTGGTTTTCTGGGCCGACTGTTCCTGTTCTAGCTACCTCACAAGGGTAAAATGACAAAAGATATGAATCATAGAATTAATAACTTGGAAGGAAGGTTAGAAGTTATCTAGTACAGCCTACACTGAAACAAGAATCCCATCAGTGACATCCTAAACAAGCGACCAACTAGTTTCTGCTTGAAGACCTTCGAGGAAGGAGGACGCACTAGTTCCTGAGCCAGTCTCTATGAAACAATCCTAATCATTAGGAAGCTCTTATGTGAACTGAATCTAAATCTACCTCATACAACTTTCACCCACTGGACTTTTTAGGCCAAGCCAAATAAGTTTAATCCCTTCACGGCTGCATGTCAAATACATGAAAATAGTTATCATGTCCCTCTCAATTCTCCAGGCTAAATATCTCTAGGTTTTTCAACCAATTATCATAGGGCATGATATCCTCCCTTCATCAACCTGGTTTGCCTTCCTCTGAAAACTCCCCAGTTTATCAATGTCCTTTCCATAAGGTGGATCCCTGATAGGTTGATAAGGACTAAATCTGTTATTAGAGTACACTCAGTTGAGAAAACTCCCTCTACCTAGCCAAGCTGGCATATTCTCTGCAACTTAGCATCTTAGAGTAGTAACCTAGACTCTAGGTCTAAGTGCTCTAGTCCAGAGTGATGAAAAGTTCGATGACTTACCCAGGGTCACAAAGATAGTATATATACCATGCTTCCCTAAAGCAAACACAATACTTCACTTTATCAAAATGTTGTCTATGGCTGACCCTACCTTTAACCAGAATGATTAGGAGAAAAGAAAGAAAAAAAAAGGAATAAGAATAATCAAAGGAATAGGGGCCCAACAGCAAATACAGAAGCCAAAATTGGAGCAGAGCAATGCCTTGAGTTTCCATGAAGAGCTGACCATGTCTCTTTAACCCACTACTGTGTCTCAGCTATGAGAGCAGCTACACCTGCATCTTTAAAACCTGTCTAATTGCAGAAAGAGCATGAAATCATAAATGAGATGAGGAGGCAGGGGTCTCTAGGTGCCCTCTGGGAATGTTCTGATCTGCTTGTTCCTGTCTGTCAACTGTCTTTAAAGCTATTCCACCATCCCCCCGACAGCGATGGCATGTCAAAGGGGTTCTGTGGAGTCCTGAGCCTGAGAAGCCATTGCTTTCTTCTTGATGACCTGGCTGAAGAGGGAACACACTCTCCTGCCCAGTCCCCAGTCTTAACAATGCAATTGTGATGAGTAGAAATTGGAAAAAAAAAAGAAATTGGAAAAGAATGGAAATCTCAGGTGTACCTCAATAAGCAAAAAGAAAGGGGATGTCACAAAAGACACTCAGGAGGTAAACAAGCTCAAATAAATCTCACACCAAAATATTCATATGTGTGTGTGTTTATGCCTTTCTTCTTTTATGTAATTTAAGAATATCGTGTAGAAATTTGATCTGGTTTATAGAATCTGTTCTTTTCCTCACTATCCCAGCAGTCTGAGGCTCCAAGTGAAGTGAATTTGAATCTGAAAAGGATTGCCTGTAGATATTTTCTCTTTCCTTTTCCAGAACTGAAGCTCACAGCCAAAGCTACATGTTTCTTTCCTCCTACTCTCACCCCTCCTCCCAGCCTTCTCATGACTGTGGCAAATCCATATAGTACTAGAGAGAAAGAGAGAGGGAGAGGGAGGGGAGAGAGGGAGAGAGAGAGAGAGAGAAAGGAGAGAGAAAGAGAGAGAGACAGATTGAGAGAGAGAGAGAGAGAGAGAAACTTGGCCTCCAGGGAAAAAAAGAGAGAAACATTTGAGTCCTGGCACACTGCAGCAAGCACACAAAACCTTTTTTGTTCCAAGGCAAAACCCCCAAACAATGAGCCGTAGGGGTGCTTTTTACAAATCCTCATGTGCCTAGTGAAGCAGAGCTGACTGAGTTATAAGCAGTGATCCCAAGAGGTGGCTGTAAATTGGTGCAAAATGAAGTTCTATTATTAAGCCCTTTAATGGGAAGCACCCGTTGGCACCTCTCCCTCTACGATGTGGGGAGTGCTCTATCCTTCCCTCCTAGAAAGGTTCATCTCAAGACACTGTGGGGAAATTCTTTTACAGCAGGAAAACAAAAATTAAGCAAATCATTTCTGATTGATGTTTTGCAGCAACATGACAGATTGGGTTGGGGAAGGGGGGAGAATCTGCCCTGTGGAGCTCGAAGGATCCTATGGATGTCCCATCAGTACTTTGTAGTGCTTGAGAACAGGGGAAGATATTCCAATTTTACAGGAGGAACTGAGGCAGATGGGAAAAAGGAGAAGCTAAAAACCTGCTTACAGATGTACTGAAGCACTGGAAATGCAAGTTAAACCGAGACTAGAAATATCTTCACCTGGGGCAAATAGTGTAGGTGAGCAAGAGGGGTGGGGAGGGGAGAGTCAACAGACAAGCTCTCTGGTGAGGAGAAAGAGCAGCTCAGATAGCCTCCAGTGGCTGCCCTGCCAGGAGAAAGAAGCACATTGCCACTGCCAAGATTCAGCTGGGTAAAACTGGAAGGGGACTGGTGACAGCAGCCGGTGAAGAAAGAGGAAGTATGTTGTCCATTGCTAGAGGCAGAGCTGCTCAGGAGAAAAACATATGGCAGTGGTAACTCAGGGGAGGAAGGGTATAGTTGGATGAGCAAGCACGTGCCTCATGCCAGCACCCTCTAAACTACCCACCCTAGGCAAAGCCCTGAGAGCTTCTCCCTAGTTACAGCTCTGAAGATAATTGTAGTCCCTCTCTTTAGCTGGGATTCAATAAGGCCATTTCCCTCATCATTTATCTTCAGGGGCTGTTTATTGTTGATCAAGAAAAGTTGAAATTCCTTTGCCACATATGCCTTCATAACCTGGAACTAACCTAGCTTTCCAGTCTCATCTCATGCTGTTCTCCTCCATATATTCTACACACCATTCAAACTATACCACCCTCATTCCTCTAAACATGCCTTGTACTTTTTCTTTTAATCTTCCTGCTTCCCTATGCTTGAAATCCCTCCCTCCACCTGCCCCCACCCTCCTTTAAAGCCCAGCTTCAATGTAACCCTCTCCATGAATCTCCCTCCCCCCCCAATGAGGTAAAGATAAGGGTCGAAGAAAGCATAAAATGACTCCTCACTGTGAATGGAAAGATAATAATAGAGAGAAGGCAAAGTTGTTCAACCTTCGTCATGATTCTGTTTTCTCTGCCAACAAGAATAACCTTTGAAAAACTAAGGATAGAACAACTAATGGATAGAGCTAGAGGAACAGAACAAGGACTAGAGTGCTGGGCCTACAGTCAGGAAGACTCATCTTCTTAAGTTCAAATCTGGCCTCAGACACATACTAACTGGGTCACTTAACTGCCTCATTTTCCTCATCTGCTCATATGTAAAATGAACTGGAAAAATAAATTGCAAATCATTCCGATATCTTTGCCAAGAAAATTCTAAATGGTGTCATGAAGCATTGAATGTGACTCAACAACAACAGAATAACAAGAAAAGCTAATCAGGAATGGCTACTCAAGATGAGTCAGAAGATATCATGGAAACAGATACCTGACTTTGATGAGCTCAAATCACCAGACCCAACAGAACTACACCCTTTGGGTGCCAGAAGAACTGACAGATGTAGCCATTGTCAGGTGGCTTTGAAAGATTGTGAAAAATAGAAGACTCAGAGGAAGACACATGTATGGCTTTTCACAAAAGGAATAGGAATGGAGTCTGTAAACTAGGTGACTTTGATTCCTGGAAAAAATCTAGAATGTATTGGTAAAGGAGTGGCAAATGAATATCTTAAGAAGGAAGCAGTGATCAAAGAGCTAACAGGATATACCAAGACTAGATCATGTCTGTCTAAGCTTATTTTGTGGTATAACAAGGCCACTAGATGTGTAGATCATGTGACTGCTATAGATACCCTTTATCTAGATCTCATTGAAGCATTATGCAAAATTTCTACATTATTCTTCTGTAGAGACTAGGTAAATAGGATAATCCTGTGGTTTAAAACTTGATTCAGGAACCAGACCCAAAGAGTTAATATTGATGGTTGTCCAATGATTCTATCATCCTATATTTAATCTGTAGAAGAGATGACTTAATGGCATTTGATATGTCTTCAAGTGTTTGAAGCACTGTCACCTGGAAGAGGGTCACTTGTTCTAGGGGGCCCCAGGCATAAAGAACTAGTAGCAATGGATGAAAATAGCAGATGTAGCCCAACCATAAACTTCCTGGCAGTTAGTCTTATACATACACTAGGTCTGTACATACAATGAGCTTCCTTCAGAGGCAAAGGGTTTGCCTTTACTAACAGTCACCAAGCAAAGGTTGCATGACCACTTGTCAAGTAGGTCAAAGAGGGGAATTAGAAAATAAAGTTTCATAAAGAGGGAATTCTTGTTGCAGTACAGATTGGACTAGACGGTTGCTTCCCTCTCTGAGTTCTGTGATCTTCCTCCAAAGACCTCCTCTGCCATGAGAAAGATCTTGTTTCTAATCTGTATCTGGGTCTTGTGCCCCTAATATGCTCTAAGCTCCATGAGAACAGGAATAACATTTTATCTCAACTTCACATTTTCTGCAGTACCTGCCATAATGCCGTGTCCATATACTTTAATTATAAATTAAATTGCCCTGGTGAAATGTGAATTCCCTGTTCCATTCAAAGCATAAGACAATCTGTGACTTCATTTCTCCCAGAATCTTTCTTCCTGTGTCAGTCAACCAACCAACCAATGTTTTCACTGAACCCCTGCTAGGTGGTGAAAACTTCTGGTGCTGTGGGACTTATAAAAGAAGTCTGATATGCTTCTTGCTTTCTGTGAGCTTACACTCTTGGTGCAAAATAATATAGTGTTAAGTTTATGAGTCCTCTAATAAGTGCTTTTTGAAACTGAGAAACAGGGAAGATTCGCCTAGCCTGGGGTAACATAGGAAAATTTGGAGGAGGATGGATTTGATCTGAGTCTTTGGGGAAAGGTAAATTTGTTTAGAGGTGAGAAGAGAGCCCCATTCCAAGTGAAACAAAGGTAAATCGAATGAGTAGGGACCCAGGTTAGGCAGGAATTAGCATGGATGCCTGGGGGGAGGAAGGGAAACAAAAGGAGAGACACATTTAAGAAACATATTT
This sequence comes from Vombatus ursinus, assembly GCF_900497805.2. Classification (NCBI taxonomy): domain Eukaryota; kingdom Metazoa; phylum Chordata; class Mammalia; order Diprotodontia; family Vombatidae; genus Vombatus; species Vombatus ursinus. Next base: position 26,381,029 of record NW_020954594.1, on the reverse strand, counting down.
GAGAGAAGAAAACAGTGAGATTAACACTCATTGGAGTAATTAGTTTCTGACTAGTCTTAGCATTCATTAGTTTTTACCCTAGTAGACCATTGTTCCTCTTTCCTCCCTTTTGTGTTGTTTCCTTCGTCTTCTCTGTGCATTCAGAGTATCGCTATGGTGGAGAAGGCAGAGGACGTCATTAAACAGTGACTAGCTATGAGTGAGGCACAGGTAGAAGTGGGGAAGTAACAGAGCAGGGGAAAATAGCTTTCTAGGCCTCTGTCAAAGGAGTTTTTGTTTGTTTTGTTTTTTAAGGCAATTGGGGTTAAGTGACTTGCCCAGGGTCACACAGCTATTAAGTGTCAAGTGTTTGGTCTGAGGCCAGATTTGAACTCAGGTCCTCCTGACTTCAGGGCCGGTGCTCTATCCACTTTGCCACCTAGCTGCCCTCAAAGGAGTTTTTAAAAGGCCCCCAGTTACTGGAGTCAGAAAAGGAATGGGGGGGACAAACACCATATCTTTAGGAGTATATCATTGGCTCCTTTCTACCTTTAATCCTTGAGAGAAAATGTTTTCTATTATAATAACAACCAATTAATAAATTAGGATTGAGATTTTTTCCTTTTTATTTCCTCATTCAGGGACCAGCCTTTGTAGGTCAGTCAGCCAGTCAATCTCTGATATTTGCTGATAGAGGAGATTGCCCAAATCCTCTTAGTACATGCTCTGGGATCTTGGGCTGGACCCCACCTTTTGTTATTCTACCTTTTGTAGGTAGAAGACTTTACAAACAAAATCCAATCTAGGAAAGTTCTTGCCCTTACTGATGGGGTTGGAATCTGGGCCCCAGAAAGGAAAAACCCTGGACTTGCCCTATGGCCCCAGACCACTTCCCACTCTTGGTCCCACCTAGACTCCATTTCCCACCCTTGGTAATTCTATTACCTCATGGACTCTTGTACTTTCCCACATGGCCAAATCTCTGGCGCTATAATCCCATCAACTGGTCTTTCATTGTGGCTACCCCCTTATCTCCCTATGGCCCCTGGCCATTTCCCACACTTAATCCTAGCTAGGCTCCATTGTCCAGGCCCCAGGAGTTCTGTTCACCCCAGTTTACTAGCCACTCCCATCCAGACCTCCTTAGGCCCTTCCTCCCATCACCCCAAACCGCTTGGCCACTCCTAGATCCCTCCCACAGTCTTTCTGTATATAAGGTGCATCTTGTCTCGATTAAGATGCTTAGATTCTTATAATCTAGCCACTGGTCACCCATGTTCAGACTCCTTAAGAGTCTGCCCAATATGATGGATGTTCTAATAAACCTTGTCTTTGGCTGAAAGAAGGTTTGGGACGAATTCATGTTGTGATTTTGGGGTCTCAGCACCCCTGAACCCCTACACCGCATCATTAGGAAATAAACCCCTGTTCTTGGAACCCTCCATTAGAATTTAGGGTGACCCAGCTTATGAAGGAGAAAACCAACCAGAGTGAGCTGGGTAGAGATGGATCCCTCTGTCCAGATTACTGGAGGAGGTTGAGTCTCATGATCAAGTCACATTCTCAGTCAGAGGAGCCGAAGGCTTTTATCCTACCTCCTTATTAATATGTATACCCCTTTATTAATCATTCACCAATCAGGGTTGATTTTCACCTGTCAGGGGCACCTCCTTTTCCAAAAGTATTTAAGCAATTAGGGATCCCCATGGTTTTGTCTTTGGTTGTCAAGAGAGACCAGTGATCATCAACGTATTGATTATTAGCTAACCTAATTAATAAATTGATTAGTAATTATTCAGAAACTGTATCTCTCTGGATTTTCATTTGTCCTTATACATCTTTATACAGGCTGACAAATCTTCACAATTCATCTGACAATAGCTCCTCTTCCCCTAGTGTCCTTTCTGGGAAGATGATGGTTTCTGGAGTGGATGGATGCTTTACACAGTATTTTTTTTTAAGCAAAGAAACTCCTTTATCTAAGTCTATAGCAAAACAGAAATCAAAGAAAGTATACTTAAGAGAATATATACATGCATGAATGCAGACTTGCCTACCACCCAGAGTTATAGTAAGGATTAACGCTAACCTGTCAACTGAATGGACAGCATTTGAGCTTCATAGAGGAAAGGATTTTTGTGTTTGTGAAACAAGCAGTAGCTAGGACAGGGTCACCTGTAACTTGGGCATCTACCAGCTCTTAAATTGGATTGTTTGGTTTACCACTAAGTACCTTCCTCCTTGACTTTGGATAGGCTGTCCTTTAATGCACTCCCTCCTTCCTTTCAGCTCTTAATAATAACAAAATGTAGCATTTATATAGCACTTTGAGTTTTGCAAAGTGTTTTACAAATATTATCTCATTTGATCTTCACAACAACCCTGGGAGGTAGGTGCTACTGTTATCCCCATTTTACAGATGAGGAAATTGAGGCGGAGGTAACATGAATTGTCTAGGAGCACATAGATAGTATGTGTCTGAAGCCAGATTTGATCTCAGGTTTTCCTGATTCTAAGTATCCACTGGACCAGCCAGTTGGCTTAGATTAGAGTTCTTAGCTTCCTTCCAGGCTTCTCTCAGGACATTGCCATTCAACAAAGGCTTTTTCTGATGCCCTTAATTGTTATTCCTTCCTCCCCCCAAACACACACATACACACACACAATCACTTTGTATTCATTTCATGTCTATTTTGTACTGACTTATCCCTGTGATATACACTCCCTGGGAACTCCACTAGGATAAAGCTTCATAAAGGCCAGGGACTGTTTGGGGTTTTTGTTTGTTTGTTTTTGTTTTTTTGTGTCTATGGAAAGAGCACTATCTCTGGATTGAGTTCAAAACTAGGTTCAAATCCTGCCTCTGGCTTTTACTATCTTTGTGACCTTGTGCTAGTCATTTATCTTCCCCAAGCCTCAGTTTCCCCAGCGGTAAAATAGGGAATGGAAATAAATAACTTCTCAGATCCCTTCTAGATCCAGACTGTATTATTAAAAGATCCCCAGTGCCTTACACAATGCCTGGCACATAGTAGATGCTGAATGAATGAATGAATGAATGAATGAATGAATGAATGAATGGTTTTCTCCTCCGTCCTGGTTGAATCAAGGAAAAAGATACTTGCTAGATTCTTCCTTTCTTAAAAGAAAGATACAGATCTGTATATCCTTGGCAGGACTGAGCCTGGGGTTAAATCCTGATGTGTCTTTGGCAGCTGAAAATTCAAACTTTGATTTCCAAGGTACCACAACCCGTGAATAACTCTTGAGGACCTGAAGGTTTGATAGAATGAATAGGGCAGAAGACTATTAATAGATGTAAAACTATAGCAACTATTAATCAGAATTTTATTTAGAACTTGATTTAATATATAATTATTATTCATTGATTTTTATGTCACATTGATTGTTATGTAAGTTTTATTCAATACAGCTAATTTGTGAAATCAGTTGTGCCCAGCTTACATAGGGCCTTGCCAGAGTAGGCATTCCATAAATATTTGTTGATTTGCTGTGTTCATTAGAATGTTAATAGTTCCCAAGGAACTTTGAAGAATAAAATGTTGGAAATACATTATTTTGGGGAGTTGAAAATTTTACACCTTATGATTGCTGCCATGCTACAATAATGAACTAGGCAAATCAGACACCACCAATGGGCAGAATGTTTCTCTCCCTTCCACCTCCACCCCTAGATTAATTGTAGACCATACCTGGAGCAGGTCTCTACATGTGAAGGGAAGGCAATTACAGAATTTGATAGAGAACACAAAAAGCCCCCTTCCAGCACTATTGACCAAATGATTCCAAGCCTCAGCAGAGCTTTCCCTCTTCTATGTAGACTTAGCCTGATTCAGATCGAATTTCAGTTTTCAGAGTCTCTAAAACCATTCCAGAGTTGCCTATTCTCATGAATCTCAGTGAGAAATTGTATCCAACAGCCTTGTGGCAATAACTGCTACATAGCATGCACAAGGTCCCTATGTTGAAAAAAGTATGAAGATTAAGGTTTCCAATTTTTCTGTCTTTCTCTTGGCCGCTCTTTTGAATATGCAACTATGTGGTACAGTGGGTGAGAACATAAACCTTGTGTTTAAATCTCACTGTGTGACCCTGGGCAAGTCACTTAACCTATATCAGCCTCAGTTTCCTTATCTGTTATATGGGAATAATAATAGCACCTACATCATGGGGTTAAAATATACCTGCATAGAGGAAATGAAATACTTAAATAACACCATTTTAGAAAAGGAAATTGAACAAGCTATCAATGAACTCTCTAGAAAAATATCTCCAGGGTCAGATGGATTTAAAAATGAATTCTATCAAACATTTAAAGAAGAATTAATTCCAATATTATATAGACAATTTGGGAAAGCAGGCAGAGTCCTACCAAATTCTTTTTATTATACAAATATGGTACTGATACTTAAACCAGGAAGAGCCAAAACAGAGAAAGAGAATTATAGACCAATTTCCCTGATGATTATAGATGCAAAAATTTTAAATAAAATATTAGCAAAAAGATTACAGCAACTTATCATGAAAATAATATACTATGATCAGGTAGGATTTATACCAGGAATACAGGGTTAGTTCAGTATTAGGAAAACTATCAGCATAATAGACCATATCAACAACAAAACTAACAGAAACCATATGATTATCTCAATAGATGCAGAAAAGGCTTTTGACAAAATACAACACCCATTCCTGTTAAAAACACTAGAGAGCATAGGAATAAATTCCTTAAAATGATAAGTAGCATCTATCTAAAACCAGTCAACTTGTCAAAACAAACCCAGGAGTTATATGAACACAATTACAAAACACTTTTCACACAAAGTCAGATCTAAATAAATGGAAAAATATCACTTGCTCATGGGTAGGCTGAGCTAATATAATAAAAATGACAATTCTTCCTAAATTAATTTGCTTATTCAGTGCCATACTAAACTACCAAAAATATTTCGTAGAGCTAGAAAAAATAACAAAATTCACTTGGAAGAACAAAAGGTCCAGAATATCAAGGGAATTAATGAAAAGAAATGCAAGGGAAGGTGGCCTAGCTATACCAGATCTTAAATTGTATTATAAAGCAGCAATCATCAAAACTACTTGGTACTGATTAAGAAATAGAGTGGTGGATCAGTGGAATAGATTAGGTACACAAGACACAGTAGTTAATGACTATAGTAATCTACTGTTTGATAAGCCCAAAGTCTCCAGCTTCTGGGATAAGAAATCACTATTTGACAAAAACTACTGGGAAAACTGGAAAATAGTGTGGCAGAAACTGGGCATACACCAACATTTTATACCATATACCAAAACAAATTCAAAATAGGTACACACCTTAGGTATAAAGGCTGATACTATAAGCAAACTGGGAGAACAAGGAAGAGTTTGCCTGTTAGATTTATGGCGAATGGAAGAATTATGATCAAATGAAATAGAGAACATTATGAAATGTAAAATGGATAATTTTGATTACATTAAATTGAAAAGTTTTTGCACAAAGCCAATGCAACCAAGATTAGGAGGGAAGCAGAAAACTGGGAAAGAATTTTTACAACCAGTGTCTCTGATAAAAGCCTCATTGCTAAAATATATAGAGAGCTGAGTCAAATTTATAAGAATACCAGTCATGCCCCAATTGATAAATGGTCAAAGGGTATGAACAGGCAGTTTTCAGATGAAAAAATTAAAGCCATCTGTAGTCATAGGAAAAAATGCTCTAAATCACTATTGGTTAGAGAAATGCAAATCAAAACAACTCTGAGGTAACACATTACACCTATCAGATTGGCCAACATGACAAAACAGGAAAACAATAAATGTTGGAGAAGCTGTGGGAAAATTGGAACACTAATGCACTGTTGGTGAAGTTGTGAACTGATCCAATCATTCTGGAGCTATTTGGAACTATGCCCAAAGGGCTATAAAACTATGCATACCCTTTGACCCAGCAATAGCACTTCTAGGGCTATATCCCTAGATCATACAAATGGGAAAAGGACCCACATGTACAAAAATATTTATAGCAACTCTTTTTGTGGTGGCCAACAATTGGAAATTGAGGGGATGCCCATCAATTGGGGAATGGCTGAACAAGTTGTGGTATATGATTGTAATGGAATACTACTGTGCTATAAGAAATGATGAACAGGCTGACTTCAGAAAAACCTGGAAAGATTTATATGAACTGATGCTGAGTGAAGTGAGCAGAACTAGGAGAACATTGTACACAGTAATAGACATGTTATGTGATGACTAAATTTGATAGACATCTCTTCTTAGCAATGCAAGGATCTAAGACAACTCCAAAAGACTCATTATGGAAAATGCTATCCGCATCCAGAAAAAGAACTATGGTACCTGAATGTAGATTGAAGCATATTATTTGCTCTCTTTTTCTTTTTCTTTTTTTTTTTTTTTGGTTTCTTCTTTCTCATGGTTTGTCCCATTGGTTCTACTTCTTCTTTATAACATGACTAATGTGAAAATAGGTTTAATATGAATGTATATGTTGAGTCTATATCAATTTACCCACCTCTTGGGGTGGGGGGAGGTGAGAGATGAAGAAAAAATTTAGAACTCAAAATTTTGTGGAAGTGAATGTTGACAACTAAAAACAAATATATATATATGTATATATATACATACATATACACACACACATATATATACATATATAGAGAGTGCTTTTCAAATCTTAAAGTTAAATTACATTTATGTATATATATTCACTCTTATTAGTATTAGCTATAATGGGGGGAGTAGTTGTTAGATTTGGAATCAGGAGGAACTGGGTTCAAATCCTACCTGACATTCACTTGCTAGCTATGGGATTATGTCACAGTCTTTCTGAGCCTGAGTTTGCTCATCTTGAAGACGTTCAAGATACATGGTAAACAGAGGAGGGAGTCTGGAGTCAGGAAGACAGTAGTTCAAATATTGCCTCAGGAACTTACTAGCCATGTAACCCTGGGCAAGTCACTTGACCTCTATCGGCCTCAGTTTCTTCATCTGTAAATTGGAGAAATAATAGTGTTTCCCTCCCAGGGTTGTTGTAAGGATAAAATGTCCTACTATTTATAAAGAACTTTGCAAATCTTATAGAGCTACCTAAATGCTAGCTATTATTATATTACTTATGTGACCTTGGTATTAGCAACAAAAGTTCCAAGAAGCCATTGGTAAACCAGAAAAAGAAAAAAAACAAAAAACAAAAAACTTTTTATTAAGGGCCTAGCAAGGCCAGGTGTCACATGTGTGGGCACACCTTACAAAAGGGAGAGCAAGGCTTTTTATTCCTAGGCCCAAATCACAGTTCCCTCCCTTGTTTCCCCATTGACTGGGTAATGCAGGGCCTATCCAGAGCACCTAATTTCCCTAATTTCCCCATGTGAGTCTCCACCCCTAATTACATCTCCCACTCCCCACATTTCCTTGTCAACAGCCTACAGCTGTAAATACCCCAGCAGCTACTCATCACCCTGATGAGTGATATGCAGAAGCCACATTCCCAACCACTTTTCCTACATTGGCAAATAGCTCAACTTTCCTGGGCCTTAGTTTCTAATCTGTAAAACAAGGGGGTTCAACTACAAGAATTCTAAGACCCTTTTGACTTCTAGATCTCTGATTCTATGATACTACTAGGTGCTCTTCAAATCAAGATAAACAAACAGACCAAAGCATCTCAGAGCTTAAATTGTAGAGGCCCGAATCCCACATACCCTTGGAAATTCCATACATATAAATGAAAATAATCGAATCAGCAGATTTTTCTCTGGGAAACATCTTAACAGAGCATCCACTTCAAACCCCTCATTTTCCAGCTATCTTATTTTGCATGTGACAAAATTAAGTCCAGTTAAATGACTTCTCCAAGGCCACACAGGGTGAAAATAGTAAAGCCAGGATTTAAAATCGCATATTCTGGCTCCAAATCCAGTTGCATTTTATTACGCCTTAACCTACAGAAAGGCCAGGGGTCACCCACTGCATTCTGGGTTATTGCCAGTTGTCTTGACTTTTGTCTTGCCACTGGACTCTGATGATTCTGGAGGAGAGAGTGAGGCTGACAACTTTGCACAGCTCTGCCTCATTTAATTCCAATTCAGGAGCAAATCAAGACATCACTCTCCTGATTGGGCTTCTTCCAGAATGAAGCATAAACAACAGCAACCTCTTGAGGTGGCAATGTGAGGAATGAGGATTGGTTGTTGTCTTTTGCATTCAAGGAGGACCAAAATGCTATCACTCCATTGGGGTCAAGGTACAATGTGTCTGACTGGCCGATCAGTCCAATACCATCTCAGAAGGCTCTACCACAGGTTCAGAACAGGGGTGAGGAACATTTCGTGGTTGTTCTCCTTTGTTTTGGAAGAAGATCAATGACATCAGCAGGGTGATGTCTTGACTTGCAAGTGAATTAGATTTAAGGGAGGCAGGGCTGTATAAAGTCATCAGCCTCCCTCTCTCCTCCAGAGTGATCTGGGTCCAGTAGCAAGATATAGATCAAGACTACCAGAAATGGCCCTGGATGCAGTAGGAGACTTTGGCCTTTTTAAGCTAAGGTCTTTCCCAAGTCCCAGTTTGTCTAAGGTAACACTCATTCAGTAGGAACAAACAGTACAAGAGAAGAGAGGGTAGCTCTTAGGAGGTAGTAAGTAACATGATTAGTATAAAAAATTGAGTTTAACATCAAAGACTTGGGTTGAAATCCTGGCTATCTCACCTACTTCCTATATGGCCTTAAACAAATCACTTAAACTCTCTGTGCCAGTTTTCCAACCTATTAAATGAGGGAGCAGGATCATAAGATCATAGTTTTAGGAGCTGGAAAGTAACTTAGAGGTCACTGAGTTCAACTTCCTCTTTTTAGAAAGGAGAAAACGGAGGTCAAGATGTTCAGTGACTTGCCCAAGTCACATAGTTAGTAGCTGCACAGGATTGGAAACCACCATCCCCCACCCAAAATACAGCACTCTATCCCCTACTCCATGTTAGATATCCGATGTCTATCCTAGCGCCAACCCTATGAACAAACTTGTCAGAGCTTTGAGAAAGAAAGTTTTCCATCTGAATGGTCTCAGCACCCTTTCCTCCCAGCCTTCCTGTTAGCCTGTGAACAGAGGAGAAAATCCCAACCTCATCCCCTTTATGTGCCACCAAAAATGAGGCTCAGATTTCCTCAAATCTGTCCCTTTTGTCTCAGGGGACAGATTGAATAATTTGAATAGTAAGATTGCTAAGGTACCTTTCCAGATCTCAAGTTCTATATTTCCTTAGATTGGTAATTCTAACTCCATGAATTCAGTATATATGATCATTTGTACCTATTTCAATCAGTCAACAAGCATTTACTAAGTGCTTACTGTGAGCCAGGTGCTATGATAGCAGCCAGTCTGCTAGATAGCTAATTGAACAAGAAAATAAATAAATATCTGGTTGCATTCCAGTTACTTAGTGGCTCACCCCTGGGGAATGATTAAGCTCTAATAAAGTCTAGGAGCAGCCAGGTGGTGCAGAGGATACAGCACCAGGCCTAGAGTCAGGAAGACTCATCTTCTTGAGTTCAAATCCTGGCCTTAGACACTTACTACCTATGTGACCCTGGACAAGTTACTTAACCCTGTTAGCCTCAGTTTCCTTACATGTAAAATGAGCAGGAGAAGAAAATGGCAAACCACTCCAGTGTCTTTGCCAAGAAAACCTCAAAGGGGGTAATGGAAAGTCAGACACATTGAAAGATGACTGAATAACAACAACATTTTCCCAAAGTAGGAGATGAGTTCCTCTGCTGATAAGGAGGTGTGAAGGATATTACAGGCAGCTTAAGAGAAGAATGTTTGGAAATTTTTCTTTGGAAATGTGGTAGAAAGTAAGTCATGAAAGAATAAATGTCTTGCCATATAGCAGTAAGGGCCCAATTGTTAATAGATAATATGAACTTTTAGTGGGCTCAGCGGATAGTTTTGTGACTTTCTAAATCAGCATTCTGTAGTATGTGAGTCAGCAGGGAACAGGGAGATGATGATTAGGCTTTGGTAATCTATAACTGTCCTTGGGAAAGGGGGCAAGGGATTTGAGGATAGAATGTGCATATAATTATACCAGTAAACCACGGAGGTGGCAGTTAGGTGCCACAGTGGCTAGAGGACTTGACTTAAAAGATAGGAATCCTGCCTCTGAGAATCACTAGCTGTGTGACCCTGGACAAGTTACTTAACCCCTTTCAGCCTCATTTTCCTCCTCTGCAAATTGGGGATAATAATAGAATTTATCTCACAGAGTTGTTGTGAGGATTAAATAAGAAAACCTAAATAAAGTGCTGTGCAAGCTTTAAAGTGCTTATATAAATTCCATTGATGATGATGATGATGATGTGTGTATATGTGTGTGGGTGTGGGTGTATATGTATGGGAGGTACGTGTGTGAATGTGAAGGGAGAAAAGACAGATAAGAACAGGGCAATGGATTGGAGAAACAGGAAGAAGAGAGACTGGAAATCACTATGAGGATAAAGAATAGGTTCGGGAGCAGTGATTCAGAGGAAAGGTGGAAAGATAGGAGCTTGTGATTGGAGAGAGAAATCTGGATCACATAATTAGCACAATTATGAGCAAGCATGAGATCAAATGTACAACAATCCTTAAGGAAGTTTAAGGAGAAATGAAAAATGGGTCATGGGAGTTAAGGATGAACTGGAAAGTCAAAGAGTGTGTTATCATACAAAAAGCACAGCACGAGGAGTCAGGAAACATGGACTTTCATTTTTATTTAGAGAGGAGCTATTTGACTTCCTGCCAAGATGCCTGCCTGAATTGAGACAGAATGTCCAACACCCACATAATCGCTCCAGCAAAAACCCATAATTCACACCGGATCAAGTAATAATCAACAAATCCAATAAGAAAGTGGAGTGACCTCTTCCACCTATGAATGGCACCAAAACACAGTCAGCATCTCACATGCAATAAAAAGGAGGGCTGCCAACAAAGCCAGCACTGGAACAGGCAAACAAGCTGCACATACCTACAGGTCAGCTGGTAGGACTCTGTGTGCTGAGACAGTGAGAGGGAGGCACCCCTAGAAAGCCTCGAGGTGGTTAAAAATACGCACAGTCAAGCAAGGCAAATTTCCTCACTGGCCATGTCAGAAATGCAAGTGTCATTTTGAGTCCATCCCATCTCCGTCACTACTTTATCTGCTCCTTTGGAATTAGGGTTTTTTCATTGCATTCATCAGAGTTCCAAAACTTTTCAAAGTTATCTTTTTCTATGTTGTTATTGCATTAATTATTCTCCTGGTTCTGTTCACTTTTCTTCTCATAAGTTCATGCGTGTTCAATTCAATTCAATAAACATCCATTAAGCACCTACTATGTGCCAGCTACTGTGTTAAGTATTGGGGGCACAAATAAGAAAAATAGTCTGTGTCAACAAGGAGCTTACAATCTAATGGGGGAAGACAATACACCAGAGGAAGCTGGAAAGGGGGAGAGAGGAAGGGAACGCAGGAGGCACCAGGTGTGGGGACAGTGTGTTTGCAGAGGTGAAACCAGATAAAGTTGCAGGTGGAAAGCGGGATTGAGCTAGGACTCTGAGCTCTGACCTCTATAAAGTAGGTCTTTGGGAAAAGTTTAGTATTCTACTTTCCAGCCCTCCAATCAGAGAGAGAGAGAGAGAGAGAGAGAGAGAGAGAGTAGGCTGAAGGAAGTAGTATGGTGATGAGATTAGAAGTGATGAGCTTACCCTGGGGATGAGGGTTGGGGAAGGGGATGGTGATGCATCTTGTTTTGAAGAGTTGAAACCAAGCAGAGCTTCAGATGGCAAGTGGTACCCATAATTTCAAACTGTCCATTTCATCCTTTCTTAAGCATATGCTATGCTGTGATATTAGTAATTCTTCTGCCTGTTTTTTGTTTTTGTTCAGTCATTTTCCAGTCATGTCTGACTCCATTTGGAGTGATTTGCCATTTCCTTCTCCAGCTCATTTTATTACAGATGAGGAAACTGAGGCAAACAGGGTTAAGTGATTTGTCCGGGGTCACACAGCTAGAAAGTGTCTGTAGCCATATTTGAACTCAGGTCCTCCTGATGCTCTGTCCACTATGCCACCTAGCTGCCTTATATTGCAGGGCCTGTTTATATTGTATCTGCCTGTTTGGAGTGTTGCAAAAGGGACAATGAGAACTGTGAGAAGTGGTGGAATAGATGATGATATTGACTGAACTGGCTTAAGGATCTAGGATATGCTAATGAACTGTTATAATTAATAAATAATTCAAGCTGAGACTTGAACCCAGATCTTCAGACTGCATATTAGGTGTTCTTTTTGCTCCATCATGCTGCATTGTGAATGGTATTCCCTCCATGCAAAGATGAAGAAGCCAAGATTTAGCAATGTGCCCAAGTCACAGACCAAATCACTTCAGAACCAGGGTGGTCTCTGCTAGGTTTAGGACCTGGGATAAATCATATTATTCAGCGCTCCTCAAAACCATTCCAACACTGCCTTCTTCAAGCAAACAACTGTATCCATTTGTGATTTCCCAGAAAGAAAACTGGGATTTGGAGTGAGACAATCTCTGTATAAGTTGTGTCTCTGTTTGCTGGCTCTGTGACCATGGGTCACTGACTTCCCTTCTCCCCATCTATAAAATGAGAGAATTGGACTACAAAGATCTTCAAGATTTTTCAGCTCTAAATCCTATAAAATCCTATAGTTAAAAAAAAAAAACAAGGGCAGCTTTGAAGTAAAACAAGGTAAAGAAGTCACCAAAGATAGGGAAAGGAGAGAGAGAGGAGACGAGAGGAGAGGAGGAAGGAATTTTCCCTCAGTCATTGGAATAGGGAAGAAAGAGTTCTAGGACGGAGGAGATGGGAACAAGATGGGCCATATCATAGGTTGAATTTATTTATGATATTTGTTCAACTACTCACTAGCCAGCTGTCCTCTCACAGCATCATTTTTTCCTCTGAACCCTTTAGTGTTTAAATCTGTGGAAATAAGGCAGTACAGTAAATTAGCCCCCAAAGAACAGGTTTGTATAGCAGAAAGTTCATCTTTCTTTAGTTTCCAAAGATTAAAAATAAGACCTTTGTGGAAGCACAGTAAGCAGTACATCAAATCTTTGTGGACATTTTTACTAGAATGATCAAGTCTGAATGTTTGGAAAGGGTGTGTCAAGAGCAACTCATAGGCAGTCTTCAAAGATATTTTTGCACAGTTCTTTTCAAACAATAAAAAGGACAGAAAGCTCCACTAGTATAGAGAAATTCTTTAGGAATTTTTATTGGAATCTGGCTTAGTTTTGTCCTTGAGAAATAGGGTACTTTTACCTTGAAAAAACTCTTTGTCTCCTACCAGGAGGCAAATGATCCTAAAGGGAAGAAACAGCACAATTTCCTGTTTGCTGAGTTTTGACCCCACTTGCTGTCAATGAATTGTATGGATTATCTATCTGGAACTCTTGCTGGCTCCTTGCTCATGCTCTTTGTTTTAGATCAGAGTTTTCTTCCTTAAAGTCATGAGGAGGGACAGAACATGGAGGTTTCCATATAGGAAATTTGGATAAACAAAACTGTTTAGGAGACACTCTCCTTGACAACAGTCATTCTTTTGTGTACCTTGAGATGGAGCTATAACTAAGGCAATGTGAATAGAGTTTTGTCACATGAACAAAATGTAAATAAAATGTATAGGGTGCAGACCAGACTTGTAGTCCTTCAGTAGTATAAAAACAACAGAACTTACCTTACTAATCCAGTCAGCAAGAGTAATAGGGAGTTACCAGGCTATGGTAAACTTCCCGTGTTCCACTTTGCCCCTCCCCACTATCCCCTCTTGCATCCTCCTCACCACCAGTTTTCTGTTTCTATTTCTCCACTTAAGTGAGACTTTTCTACTCCCCACTCCCACTCAAGTAAGGGTTTATGGTACTTGCCACAGGCACAAAAAAGTTTGTAGTTACAACTCTTCCCTGATACCTGAAGATTGGACAGAGTGGTAGAATGGCAATTCAGTTCAGTTGAAAGTGAATATGAAGGATTTATAGGGAAATACTGTTTGTGTGTTTGTTCCTAGAGCATAATTCTATGAGAACAGAGTTAAGCTAAATAATCAGTTCAAGAACCAATGATCAAAAAGACATCCATCACTATTCAGCCAGTCAGCCAACAAACATGTACTAGGTGTTTATGATTGCCAGGCACTGTGCTACTTGCTGATGATACAAGAAAAGGAAAAGGTGGGGGCCCTGCCCTCAAGGAGCTCACATTCTAATGGAGGACACACTGTATATACATTGATAGATAGATAGATAGATAGATAGATAGATAGATAGATAGATAGAT
>NW_020954594.1:26342160-26366671 GCF_900497805.2 Vombatus ursinus | reverse complement strand
GATAGATAGATAGATAGATAGATAGATAGATAGATAGATAGATAGATAGATAGATAGATAGATAGATGGTAATGTGAGAGAAGAAGGCTCCAGCAGCTTGGAAGACTGGAAAAGACCTCATATAGATAGTGGGATTTAAGTGCTACTGAAGTAACTGAGGAAATCCTGAGCCAGAGAGGAGAGGGTAGATAGAGCATTCCATGCATGGGGCTTAACCAGTGCAAAGGCATGAAGATGGGAGGTGAAGTACAGTGTTTGAGGAGCCACAAGTAGGCCAATGTCTGTCCTGGAGGCAACAGGAAGCACTGGAGCTCACTGAACAGAGGCTTGACAAGGTCATACATTCACCTTGGAAGTGGACATCCCTATCCCCTGGGCAATGCTTCTATCTGTTTCCAATGAGCAGAGTGATTGCCACACTTCAAGATTACCCTAGTGTCATCTCACTCTGGTCTCCTAAGCTAAACTTGAAGAGAATCTGAAGGGAGAACTGAGAAAGTGAAAAATGTCAGGCACTACTGAGTGGGCCCCGACTTGGCCCATGGATTCAGAGGAAGAGCAACAATCCCCTAGCCCTTCCTTTTTTTTCTTTTCCATTTATTTTATTGGAATAAATTTCTAAGGAAATAGAATCTGTGGTTCAAAAAGGACCTTACTGAAACGTGTGTGTGTGTGTGTGTGTGTGTGTGTGTGGATAGGGGAGTGTTAATAAGAATACTGAGTCTTTGTTAGAAGATTTTTCAAAAGCATCCCCCCCCCACCCCACCCCTTTTCTTGGAAACAAGAGACCAACCTTTTGCCCAGAGAGAAAATGAACCTGCATTTTAATTTGAAATGCCAAACCACTCTAAAATCCTGCAAAGTGGTATTTTGTTAAAAAATGTTTTCCTATTCATTGTTAAAAAACACTTGATGTTCTAAAAAAACATTTGATTGCTTGGCTGAGAGTGGTCGGTGTGCTCTCATGAAGCTTGGGACCCAGCTCCACCTGCTGATGTCAAAGACTTTGTTTTCCAGTTTCTTCCTTCTATAAGATTGCAGCAATCATTTTCTTGGGGAGGGTGGGGAATGGGAGAAGAGGGCAAGAAGGAGAGAAGGTTTATCACTCAGACTTCTCTCCAGTGGAAGTCAATCTTCAGGCTCCTGACTGGTACAGCAGCCAGCCATCATTTTTTGAGGAATTTAGGCTTTTATTTTATGACTTTCCTTCTGCAGCATCTGTTAAGATTGCATTTTGGTAGGTCCTCCCAATTCCCCCAAGCACTAGTTTTCACTTGTTTACTTTGCTGTCAGTTTGAGGCAAATGGAATTCCCCCTCCTTGAAGGATTTTTCTTGTTTTATACATTTTTTTCTTGTTTTGTGCAGCCCCAATTGTCTGATTTCCTGGGGTGTTTTGCTTAAATGATGAGTCACACAGCCATTCACTGGAACCATCAGACCACCTTCAACCATCTATATACATACTCATGCCTTATACAGAGTAAATGCTCAACCATTATATCTTGATTGGTTTCACACAGAGACTGGCAGTATGAAGGGGGAAAAACCTCTTTTTCGGGGGGTAGTCTGAGATTCATAAGGCTTGTGTGCACAGTGGGATGCCTCTGGTCTAGACATGCTCCTGCCCCACCTCCCCCTTCCTGATTAACATCTTTACTTGGCCCATTTTTCTAGGAATATGGAATCTGCCATGCTGGAAATTTCTTGCCCAATGCTGTACTCAGGTACACCTCACTGGATAATACTTGGCACCTCCTTGCATACTGTTGATATCAGAGTTGAGTAAAAAGTCCAATGCACCTGAGTAAGACCCTGCCATTCTCTATAAAATCCAAGTCCATTTGTATTACTTAACAGGTCTGGCATGGACTATAAAATGGTATGGAACTTCATATCAAACTGGAAGGAGTGATAGAGCTTGGCAGGACCTGGGTGGGGCCAGGCAGGGGGAAGTCTCTTAATAGATCATCAGACCCCTTCCTTCTCTTGCTACAGTCAAAAAGATTACAGTACCAGAGTCCCAACAACTGAGACCCGGTTGTAGGCTTCTCTCTCTGGTGGCTGACACCTATAGGTATCATTTCTTTTGAGTCTATTTTCCCTTATGCAGCTCCTGTCTCAGAGTCTTTAGACTGATTGTCTCTCATGCTTGGAATGTTCTCCCTGCTAACCCAACATCTTGTAAAATCATTGGCTTCCTCTGAGACCAAGCTCATGTGCCACCTTCTGTAAGAGGTCCTTTCTAGTTCCACCACCTGCCTGCCACTCTAAGGCTACTTTCCAACTTCCCATCTCATCTCTATCTTGCTTGCATCTTGTTCTGATATCCATTGATGGTTATGTAGTCTCTACTATTGGACTGTAAGCTGCCTGAGGGCAAGGACTGTTTTGCTTTCGCTTTCTCTCTCTCTCTCTCTCTCTCTCTCTCTCTTTCTCTCTCTGTGAGTGTGTGTGTGTGTGTCTCCCAGGAGTAAACCCAGTGCCTGACCTGTTCTAAGCACTTAAGAAATGTTTATTGATTGATTGCTTATAGCCCCAGGTGTCTCAGGTTAGGTCTCAAATGTTCTTTGGTATTAAAGTGAGTCTAGAATAAGGACCTACTGCTTTTAACCTCAATGGACAGTCTTCCTATGCTGTGAAAGCCTCTAAGTCCCAGAGCAAAGATAATCGACTGGCATATATATCCCTCCAGTCAAAGTGGACAAAATAAACCTTATAAGCCCACGACTACAAAAAAAAAATTCCTTTTAATCTTCAGCAGGTAACAGAAAGAGTGTTGGATTTTCAATCAGAGGACCTGGGCCCTGGCTTTTTTACTTACAACCTGTGTGGCCTTTGGCAAAACAAATGACATCTCTGAGTCCTCAGTTTCCTCATATCCAAAATAAAGGTGTGGGGCTAGATGAGTTCTAGGGAACCTTACAGCTTTAAGCTGATGATTCTATGATTCTAGTCTGTAATGATTTATCAACACCTTGACATTAAAGGATCAGAAACTTCTTAAGAAAAATAAGTACATACAGTACCCAACTAATGAATAGGTTTTATTCTCTCAAATTTGTTTGTGAGTCAGTTCTTTGGAACTCGCAACACATTTTCTTACAGAAGCAATTTTATAAATTGTGGTTAAGTTCCCAGAACTGCCCACGGAAGCCATAATGTACCTGAAGTCTAAATGAATGGTATTATTTCGACTACAACTAGTCACCATTTGTAACTATTTCCTTTGGGAAAAAGAATTCTGATTTCGAACTCAGGCCCTCTTTTTCTACTCTGTGGTAATGATAGTGGTAAGACTTGGAAGAGAGAGGCATTTGTTCCAGGGAATCAGACTTTGTTGATTTTTCTGCAGTTGCACAAGAAAAGTCATCGCTCCTCCATTCTGATAAAATAATGTGACTCTTTAAGATGACCACTGCCCAGGTCTTTGGAACTGAAGAATAAAGAAAGATTCCCAGCACTCCCAGACCCCTGTTCTCATACCATGATAACAACAGCTAATACTGATATAGTGCTTACTATGTCCTAGGCACGGTGCTAAATGCCTTACAATCATTATCTCATTTGACACTCATACCAACCCTGAGAGAATAGACGCTGTTGCCATCCCCATTTTTACAGATGATGTAACTGTGGCAAATAAAGGTTAAGTGACTTGTCCAAAGTCACACAGCTAGCAAGTGTCTGAGGTTGGATTTGAATGCTGGTCTTCCCGACACCAGGCTCAGCACTCTATCTACTATCCTAGAAACTTTGTACCTTAGTCTTCACCTGGAGTCTATAGATGCTCAATGGGTCTATGTTTAGATATTAGGGGAATCTGTGAATTGAATGCAGAAAAAAAAATGACATCTTTTATTCAATATAATTGAGTTTCCTTTGTATACCTATGTATGGGGTATATACAGCCTGCGTTCTGTGCATATAAAGCATTATTCTGAGAAGTCCTAGGCTTCACAAGCCTTCCAAATGGGTCTATGACATAATGAAGGTTAAGAACCCCTGTCTTAGATGTAGATTCCATTTGCTAGTAATGAATGAATGGTGTTTAAGTAAGATGTGTCTGTTTCAAGTACTAGCTCTTTTACAAAAGAACTTATGATACCTATACTACCTACATCATCAAATGCTACACAATAGAGAAGTTCTAATCTCATTGTTCAGAAAGTAATACATATTCCATCTTTCTACTCACCAGCGGAATGACTTTCTCATCTCCTTAACACTACTGCTGTTATTCATGCTTTAGAGACAATGTGGTATAGGTAGAAAGAGGGCCTATAATTAAAAGGACACGGGTTTGAATCTAGCCTTTCAAGGCTTGCAAACTCAGGGAAGTCACTCACCTTCATCACCTATTATCCTCACTTTCATCATGTGTAAAACAGGTTGTGATACTCAAATGTAGATCTTAATGTGCCATATAAATATTAGTTATTGAATGCCCAGCTTAATTACTACTTCTTCTGTGAAGCTTCTTCTGATTGCCCAAGACCATAATCAGTAAGTAAACAAACTTTTATTAAGGAACCTGTTATGTGCCTGGCACTGTGCTAAGCTCAGGATACAAAAAAAGGAAAAAGACAGGCCCTGTTCTCCAGCATCTCACAGATGATCTTACCCTCCTCTGGAATGGCACTAACTGTCTGAACCATTCATTTGGCACTTATCATACACTGCCTTGTGCTGTCAAGTTTTTCAATGCATATAAATAATAACAGATAACATTTATATGATGATTTAAGGCTTGCAAATATATTTAAACATAAAATGATCAAAGTATTTTATTGTAGAAACATATATACATGTTTGTATGTGTATATATGTACACATGTGTGTGTATATATATATATACTCTCATTTGATTCTCATAACAACCCTGGGAGGTAGGTGTTATTATTGCACCCATTTTATAGATGTGGTAACTGAGGCTACTGGGTGATTAAACTGACTTGCCCAGGGTCACAAAGCCAACAAGTACGTGAGGCAGAATTTGAACTTATGACCTCCTGAGTCCAATCAGGCACTCTATCCATTGTACCACCTTGGCTGCCTATATATACTCACTTCCTTTCTTCACCTAGATTGTAGTAAGATGCTTGAGATATTTCTTTATTTCACTCAAGACTCATGGTCCAGTGCCTTTAGTATTATAAAGGTGAGAGAAATTATTTTTCTAATATACTAACAACCGATTATTAAATTAGGATTAAGGTTTTTTTTCTTTATGTCCTCATTCAGGGACCAGCCCCTGTAGGCCAGTCAGTAAGTCTCTGAAGGACCTTGCTGATAGATGAGATTGCCCCAAATCCCATAGGAACATGTTCTGCAATCTTGGGAGGCCCCCACCCAACTAGGAGACCTTATTTCTTCAAGAATGTAAACAGTATCTAATCTAGGTGAATTCCAGTCCTAAAGCATTAAGCCTAAGCCCTTGCACCCCTCCATTAGAATTTAGAGTGACCCAGCTCGTGAAGAAGAAAACCAAGGAGAGTAGTCTGGGTGGAGATGGATTCCTCTGTCCAGATTGCTGGAGGAGGCTGAGTCTAATGATCAAGCCACATTCTCAGCAGAAGATGAAGACTTAGCCCACCTCTTCATTTAAATGCCTATCCCATCATTAATTGTTCACCAGTCAGGGTTGATTTCTCATGTCAGGGGCATTTCCTTTCAAAAAATAAAATTAAGGTATTCAGTGTCTTTATTAGCTGTCCTTGGTTACTGAGAGAAACCACTGACCATCACTTTGTTGATTAATTGCTAGCCTAATTAAAAATTGATTATTAATTACCCAGGAACTGTCTCTCAGATTTTTCATTTGTTTCAAAGGACTTAATAAATATTTCTTGATTAGAGGTGGCTGGGTAGCACAGTGGATAGAGCACTTGACCTGGAGTCAGGAAGACCTGATTTCAAATCCAGCCACCAACACTTACTCTGTGTGACCCTGGGCAAGTCACGTAATCTCTGTTTGCCTCAGCTTCCTCATCCGTAAAATAGGTGTAATAATAGCACCTACCTGCCAAGGTTATTGTAAGGATCAAATGAGACAATATTTGTGAAGTGCTTAGCACAGTGCCTGGCACATAGAAAGCACTATATAAATGTTAGTTATTATTTTTTTTATTGATTGATCTGTTTGTATAGTTTTGTTTATGTCTGTATAACAGGCTATGCTAATAATTCTATACTACTAATTAGTTCCTCAGAGGCCCTAACAAATCAAGCCACAACATTACCATATAGGGTTGTCATATTAACTGTTGGAATCCATAGGATTTGGAGCTAAAAGAGATGATTTAATTAAAACCCTTTATGTTATGAATAAGGAAAGAGAGGCCCAGAGAAGTTATGCAACTTCCCAAAGTGTCAAAAGTAGTATTTAGTTGAACTAAGATTTGAACCGGGAGCCTCCAACTCCAAATTTGATCCTCTTTCTACCACCCTCAAGCCATTTAAAATATCCTATAATCTGGCTTGTTCTCAACCTACTGCCCAAAGGTCATTGACGACCTCGTAACTGACAAATGCAGTGGCCCTCTCTCAGGCCACATGAGAGGCCACATGGTGGCCTTTCTACAACAAAATATTCTGATCATTTTATTGCCCTTGAAAGCATCTACTACTTTGGCTTTCCTAGCCCTGCAATTTCCTTGCTCTCTTTGTCTCTCACTATCTTTCTAGTTTTCCCATCACCTAATTTGGGCAATCTCCAAGGTTCATTTCTTGGTCATTTGCTCTGCAATCACTATAGTCTCTCCCTAGAACTCATCTACCCTCATAATTTCAACTATCACGTCTGTGTGGATGAGTCCCAAATCATTACTTCCTTTCCTGGCCAATCTTCTGAGCTTTAGGGTTATATCTCCAACTGTCATTTCCACTTGCATATCCTAGCATTACTTCATATTCAACATATCTAAAGCCAAATGCATTGTTTTTCTGCTAATAATTTCTGATAATCCTTTTGCTTTCTGTTCTCATATCTGTTAATGGTGTGAACATTTTCTTAGTCACTCATGCTTCAACATTAAGTCATTTTTTTTTTACTATTTACCCTACCTTCATCTTCACACTATCAGTCCTCATATCCTGTTTATTTTCCCACAAAATGTCTTTGTAATCTCTTCTTGCCTCTCCACTCTTCTTCTTCTCTATTATGTCATGCTAAAACAATATAATCCAACTGTTCTTTTTATCTCTCCAAGGCAGGTTTCTTAACCATTTTTAATGTCAGGTACCCTTTTGGCCATATGGTAAAACCTGTGTACCCTTTCTCAGAAAAAAAAAATGTCTTTAAATAATTGAAGGAAATGTTAAATTTCATTTAGAAGTTTATTAAAATAAAGATATACTTTTTCCAGCAACTAAGTTCATGTAGCCTCTGAAATTGATCTTCAGACTCCTTGGACCGAGGTTAAGAACCACTATTCTCTCCTCTCCAATGTACCCTAAAGATTACCACCAGATTAAACTTTTTAAAATATCTTTTTTTTCACATTATTGTCTTGTTCAAAAAAAAATCCAATGCCTCTTTACTGCTAAAATGATCATGTTTCATATTCAAAGACCCCTATAATAGAGTTCTAAACTAGATTACCTATGGCTATTTGATCCAGGTCAATTCAATCCACCTACTATGCATGGAGTATCTGTTATACACAAGGTAAAAAAGTAGGAACCGAGGATCCAAAGACAAAAATTAAACAATCCCCTTAATTAAACAATTAAAGAAGCTTTCCTTTGGGAAGTTGACTTCCTACTGTCCAATACAACGACTCCTGTTCCTGCCTGATCTATTCTGTTTCAGAACACAATTTCCACATTTAGTACACTTCAACAAACATCTCATTGGTGCCTATGATATACAACACATTTTGTAACAAGTACTGGAAGAAATGGTGACTTTCTTAAACTTAGGTAACCTCAGTAGGTGGCTTTGAGCCATACCGGATGCAAAAGGCAAGAGCTTCCCTGTAACCTCCACCCACATTTTCCAACATAAGTAAACACACATTTCTGCAGCCCCTCTTAGCCATGCTCTGGGCTACACCACTAACAAGGGAAAAGAAAGCATTTATTTGTGTATTCTCCCTCCTAAATGTTTATTTATGCTCACAATGACAAAAGGCTGAAGATTGTGTATAGCTCCCTAAATGAGTTTATTTTTTTCTGAGAGAGCTGTAGCAAGGCCTTGCTATTTATCCAGGATTTTATTTGGTGATTTTATTTTACTGGGTAAGTGATTATATTTCAGTATAGTCTGTCATAGATTAGAAGCTGAATATAAGTAGGCAATAATTCTTGCAAAAATATGTTTTGATGATAAGGGGAATGATGATTTATGTGTCGCTGGTGACCCCAAAAAGGTGACAGCAAGAGATAGTCTGCTATTATGGCATAACTGTAAGGCTTACAAAGGTGGATGGAAGAGAAAGTGGACCGTAGTCATAATGAAAGAAGAGGTGGCAACCTAACAAAAGAAGCAATCAGAGCAAGAATCTCAGCAGCAACAAAGAGAATTGAGAGTGATAAGTCTAAATATAAGACATGACCACTTATCTTTTCAGGAATATACATACAACACACCTCTACACACAGTAGCACAGGAAGTAAATTGTTGTGTTTGCTTTGCACAGAAATTGAGAAGTAGAAAAAAGGCTGCTAGCAGGGTTGTTATGAGGTTCAAATGAGATGATGGACATAAATTCCTTCATGAAACTTAAAGCACTATCTAAATGGCAATTATTATGCTACTACTACTACTATTACTACTACTGCTGCAGCTACTGCTACTACTCCTACTACTGCTGCTGCTGCTACTGCTGCTAATGATGGAATATGGGCCCAAGCCAAGACCTTTGCCCCTCACTCCAAAAAGAATTTGGGTACCATTTGTCTATGGGCCCCAGAAAACCCTTAAATTTTCTTTGAACTCACTTACCAAGTCAAGGAAGTCTGGAAGTCTCCTGATTATTATTCCTATCAATTGGCCTTATCATCTAGGCCCTATCTCTCTTTGATAATCCAATGAAGCCTAGTATATTTCCCATCTTTGATCTTATCCAGACCCCATTCAACTTCTTCCTTTCCTATCTTCCAGTTCTTTGTTACCCTAATAAAGTCTAGCCCTCCATTGTCTATCCCTGGATGACCCCAACGTCCCAGACACTCCCATAGGGATTCTCCCTAAGCTCCTCCAGTCACCCTAAATTACTTGGCTGTATATAATATCCATCCTGGCCCCCATTTAAGTGCTGACACTTTCTTATGCCTGCTCGTCATCACTACTGTCCCAAATGTTCAGATTCCTTAAGAGTCTGGTCTGTATGGTTCATCTCTAACAAACCTTGTGTTTGGCTGAAAGAAGACTTAGGTCGAATTCATTCGGACAGGACCCATGTGTCATGATTTTGGGGTCCTAGAACCCCTAGTATCTATACCTCAACACTACTACTACTACTACTACTATTACTACTACTACTACTACTACTGCTACTATTACTATTACTACTACTACTACTACTACTACTACTACTACTACTACTACTACTACTACTACTTCAACTAGCCTAGTCACCTGGTCTCCATTTGGTGGTGACCTCATTTCTAAGCATTCTGCTATGCTTCTACTGAACTGAAGCAATGTTTATACAGTAATACAGTGGTGTCCTGGTAAATTATTAACAACCAGGCTCTCTGAGAAAAATATAAGACACAAAATTTAAAGTCTAATCAGCATTATTAAAATTTTCTTAATTCTAGACAATCAATAAAACAACAAACCAAGCCCTCATTTGCATTGTCAATATCTGAGGTGTAAATGCTCATACTGAAAATTGTACCTCTATACAAGTCAGTTAGATCTGGCTCTAGCCCTTCCTTGGGTGCAGCCACAGCATAAGCCAGCCAGCTGGTCAGCTACCAGGGGACAACAGTACCTAATAATGTCCCATAATACTTCTTAGGAATAAGACTATTTATATTTGGCCAAAGCCAGATGTTGGTGATCAATAGATTGCCCCATGGACTGATTCTAGAGAGTCAGAGTAAGAGTATCAAACCCTAGTAAAGATTTATGGAGAATATTGGGATAGGGTTATATTCAGGACAGCTACCACACTGATGACGCTGTTCCTAAATGTGAGCAGCCAGTTGTAAATCTCTAGGATTTCCTCCAGGAGGTTTTGAAACCCAGAAAGTTTCTCCAGTCTTTGGGAGTTGGGGGGGGAGGGAGAGGTAAGGGGTAAGGGTGGAGTAGAGGAGTGGGAAGGATCCACCAGGGGCAGAGTGGAACGTGTTTCGTTTTGTCTATCTATTTTTATGAGAACAAGTTGGGGTGTGACTCAGTCTTCTCAGATCAAAGAAGTCACACTTGATATAAAATGGTTCCAGGCTTTACAGACATTTGAGGGCAGGGGGATGTAGTGTGTGACTGAAGATTTCCCTGCTATTACCATAAGAGGCAGCATTGAACTGGAAAGACATGGCTCTGAAGAAATTTCTAACCTTAGTTCATACCTATAGCATCTTGATTCCCTTATCTTATTTGGTAAGCTTACCAGACCCCTCGGTCTTATTGCTAAGAGCAGGATACAATGAGTTTCTACAGTCTGGAGCTATTTGAGAACAGCAATCACTGTGGACTCTACAGGTGTGGAAAGACAAAAGTTTAAAGACAGACAGTTCCAATCCATTCACCAGTAAAACTACAGCTTAATTCAGGAAGTTCATTGTTTACATGTGCAGAAGATCAAGAAGAATTAGTTGACAAGAGAAATATCTGAATATAGTCTCAAAATGCAGGGCATAACTGTTTCATTCTCTGAAAAAAAAAAACATCAAAATCAGCTAAGGACTAAACTGCAAGACAGAATCTTTCCACAACTTCTCATATTCTCCAGTCATCTCACTGACAATTAAGATATACTAAATATGATTTCCCATTAAAAAACTTTGTGTGACTCAGGTCATAGTCAACAAACCCTTAATTCAAAAGCAGATGTTATTCAATGAGCAATTTATGCTTGCGGTCTTATATTTAACGCTGTCTGAAAACAATAGGTAAAGAGGAATACAGCTGCAAAGCAAAGGTTTTTAACCCAGGGTCCACAGACCCACAAATGGGACCATGGATGAATTTCTGGGGATGTGGGCACTTGGAAGGGGAAAGAAAAATTCATCTTTTTTCAATATAATTGGTTTCCTAGAGGCAGCTAGGTAACCATGGATAGTACACTGGGCCTGGAGTCAGAAAGATTTGAATTCATCTGGCTTCAGACGTTTGCTGGCTCTGTGACTTTGGGCAAGTCATAATGATGGAATATGGGCCCAAGCCAAGACTTTTGCCCATCACCCCAAAAAGAATTTGGGTACCATTTGTTTATGAGCCCCAGGAAACCCTTAAACTTTCCTTGAACTTACTTACTTGGTCAAAGAAGTCTCAAGCAGTTGCCTGAGGCTCTAATACACTCAATTGATTTTTCCTTATTGTCTAGGCCCAATCTTCCAATTCTTTGTTATCCTAATTAAGCCTAGCCCTCCATTGTCCATTCCTGGATGACCCCATTCGACCCCATTCAACCTCCCAGATGCTTCCATTGGTATTCTTCCAGGACCCACCCCAGTCACCCCTTCAAGATCCTCCCTAAACTTCTCCTCTAGTACTGGCCACTCCCATCAAGTCACCCCTTCTCCCAGCCCCCTCCAGTCACTCCCAAACTACTTGACCATGCCTAGATCTCTCCCATAGTCTTTCTGTATATAAGATCCATCCTGGCCTCCATTTAGGGGCTGAGACTTCCTCATGCTCACTCATCCTTACGAGTGTCACAAATGTTCAGATTCCTTAAGTGTTTGGCCTATATGGCTCATCTTTAATAAACCTTGTCTTTGACTGGAAGAAGGCTTGGGTCTAATTCTTTCAGGTGGGACCAGCATGTCATGATTTTGGGGTCCCATCAGACTAACATCAACACCTCAACAATTTAACCTCTACCTCCCTCAGTTTCCTCAACTGCAAAATGGGGAAACTAATAGCACCCACCTTCCATGGTTGCTATAAAAATTAAATGAGATAATATTTGTAAAACACTTACAATGCCTGGCACATAGCAGCTGGTTAATAAATGATTGTTACCTTCCTGTAATCCTATGTATTTTATTGTATATATTTTAAAATAATCTTCCAAGAAGGGGTCCCTAGGCTTTACCAGACTGCCAAAGGGATCCATGACAAACAAAAAGTTAAGAACCCCTACTCTAAAGCATTGTATTCCTCAGTTTTAAATAACAAATTAGGGGAGAATGATGGAGCAAATTAACACCCAAATCTGCTGCCACCTTGCCTATTTGACTTTCAATAAAAGGATGAAACAAAAATTCAGTTTAAGTGAACAAACATTTAGCAAGCTTCTGCTGTGAGTGAGGAACTGTGCTATGCAATAGAGGTACAAATACAAAAGTGAAACATGTTGGCAAAGAATTCTCTCTCTCTCTCTCTCTCTGTCACACACACACACACACACACACACACACACACACACACCCCTCCTCCACACAGGTCTATAAAGAGCAGCAGATCAAATCCTGATTGGTCAATCCAAGAAAAAGAAAATCACAGTGAATCATTTTCCCAGCCCAGGTCAACAAAGAAAGAGTTATGTAGACACTATAAACAGCATCTAACCAGAAACTAACACATGGAGTGTTCTAACATAGAGACTGAAAGGAGGCTAAGACTGTGCACCAAGACATGAAGAGGCCCCAGGTCAGGAACAGAGGGGTCCAATCTTGTGTAGGATATAGGAATGGAACCCAACTGGCAACTCTGTCACTTACTATCCAGTTCCAGATCACAGATCCATGGTTGAACTAAGAAGGACTGTGCCTAGGGGTAACATTCCAAGGTTGAGTGGCCATAAACCCTAGGCTGTATTACTGAGCAAGCAGCAAGTTCAGAAGCAAGCAGCAGTTGTGTGGCTTTGACCTCTAAGAACAGAATAGGGGCTCAGTTCCAACCTCTGCCCTAGCCTGAACTGGAAGAGTAGTAACTAATCCAAAAATATCAGACCAAAACGGAACTTGTAGTTCTGTCACTCCAAACTAGCAAAGATTTCCAGCTGGCTAATAGTGGCTGAGTCTATCAGGAGTCTACTAGAATTCCAATAGGGGCAAACACACAGCTGTGTTACTCAGACTCAAACCTGCTTCAGAAATATGCAAAGCTCAGAGCTGGTCAATAATCAGATTTTGTCCTGTATCAGATTATTTTGGGATCACTGAAAATTTTCTGCTTCCCAGCTTGTGCTGTCTCTGAGATCCTGAAATAATGCCACACTCCCAAGAAAGCAGCAGAAAGAGACAAGAGTACATATGTTCATCTCAAATATCCTCCCTTCCTCAATGTGAGTGGAGTATATGATCCTGACATAAAATCCAAAGTCAGGAAATAGGCTTGAAGAATGAGAAAACAAGAAAAGAGTCCAACCATAAAGAGTTCTTATGATGGTAGGGATGCTTAAGAAGCAAACTCAGAGGAAGAGAATAACAACAAAACATTTACAAGCAAATTCTCAAAGAAAAACACAGTTTGGGTATAAGTTCAACTAGAATTTCATGAACTAGATGAAGTGAAAGGTTGTTTTTTTTTAAGGCGCTAAAAATGTTTTTTTATAAATGAAATGAGATTGCTAGAGGAAAAATGGGAAAGGAAATGGAAATATTTGGAAAGAGAATTAACAATTTATCATGAGGTACAAAACCATACCACCATAACAAATTTTCTGAAAATTGTAATAAAAGATGACTCTATAAGATAAAGAAAAATATTATAACAAACTCAAGATTGAAAAATAGAAAAAAAAAGTAAGGTATCTCAGGGCAATAACAATTGACCTGGAAAATTGGACTACCTGAAAGCCATAACTAAAAAAAAAAAAAAAGGCCTAGACATATTTCAAGATAGCATAGAATAAAATTGCTCAGCTCTCTTCAAACAAGGAGACAAAATGGGAAGAGAAAGAATCCCTCAGTCATTTTCTAAAAGAAACCCCAAAATGAAAACTCCCAGGAATATTGTAGGTAAAATCCAGAGTTTTCAGGTCTAAGAAAGGATGCTCCAAATAGCCAGAAAGAATTCAAGTACTATGGAGCCACA
The DNA here is from genome assembly GCF_900497805.2 of Vombatus ursinus. Classification (NCBI taxonomy): domain Eukaryota; kingdom Metazoa; phylum Chordata; class Mammalia; order Diprotodontia; family Vombatidae; genus Vombatus; species Vombatus ursinus. Next base: position 26,352,512 of record NW_020954594.1, on the reverse strand, counting down.
ATCAAGGTTACAAATGATTTAATAGCCACAATTATAAAGATTTTTGGAAATTGATATTCCACAACACAAAGGATATTGCCTCACAACCAAAAATAGTTTATCTAGCAAAACTGAATATGATCCTACTGTGGGGAACAGGGAGAAGATCTTTAATGAATAGATGACTTCTAAGGATTGCTGATGAAAAGACTAGTCCCATGTAGAAACTTTGAAACGCAAACATAAAAGTCAAGAGCAACATAAAAAGGAGCAAGCAGTCATAAGATACCAAACAAGGATAAACTCTACATTTGCCTGTAGGGAGATGATATATGTGAGAACCTTATCATCATTAGGGGTCATAGAGTCTAATTAGGTAGAGGACCTGAGAATGGTGTTGTTATATTTCAATGATCTTAAAAGAAGAAAAGAAAGGGAGAAGATAAATATACAGTGTGGGGGGACTTAAGGCAAAAGAAAGATGGGGAAATTACCTCCCTTAACCGTGGTGAGCAAATAGAAGTATATAGAAGTATATATAAATAAGGAAGAAGGGGTAGGTAGAGCGGTCAACACAATCTTTACTCTCAAAGTGAAGGAGGAATACATAAACACACTTACAGAGTTGAGTATGGGAATACATTTTACTCAAAAGGAATGTAGAAAGAAAAAAGGAGAAGAGAGAGGGAGGAATAATAGGAAGGGTAGAAGGGAATGATTAGTCCTAAACAAAACCAACTCCAAGGCTGTATAAAAATATTTATTGTACTTCACTTTATGATATCAAAGAATTAGAAAATTAAAAAATGTCCATCAATTGAGGAATGGCCAAATAGGTTACGGTATGTGATCATGATGGCATACTATGATGAAAGATATAGTATCAGAGAAACCTGGAAAGACTGGTATGAACTGAACCAAAAGTGAAGTGAACAAAACGTGGAATGCAGTTTATGTGACTATAAGACTATTATAAAGAGACAACTTTGAAAGACTAAGAAACTCTGATGAACATAACAACCAATCATGATTCCAGTATACTCATTATGAAATATGCTACAACACCTCAGACTCATGATGAAACATATTGCCTACCTCCTGATAGAGAGTACAGACACAGACATAGTTTGGACATGGTCAATATGGGGCTATATGACCTTTGTGGATGGAGGGAATTCACATACTGATAAAATTACTACCTGCCTATCTTTTCCCATCATATAGCATATGACCAATGTGACATGGCAACCTAAAAAGCTAATTCACACAGTCACTACTAAGAGATACAGTCATAGGGACATGCTAAAGACAGCTCATATAGGCTCAAGAGAAAGCTAATTGTTAAGTTTTCAGTATGAACAATTACACCTTGGAAATTGACAAACTCTTTAAATCAAGGCTTATGTGTTGTTTTGTTGATTGTTAATAAAGTAATGGAGGAAATATTAATAATACAAGTTAAACTTAAAAGTGTGTCATGCATAAATTTTATTTTTGGAGAGCCATATGTCAAAATTTACCAGCACATGCCTGGGTAGAGAGTGCAGAAAGAGGTAGGTGACAATCCCACTCTGCTCTGCTCTGCTCAGATCACATCTGAAGTACTGTGTTTACTTCTAGTTGCCATATTTCTGGAATGGCATAGAAACACTGGAAGTCTTTAGGAAGAGGATGACCCAGATGGTAAAAGGATTGAAGATGATGACATGAGGATCATCTGAAGGAGCTGAGGATCTTTAACCTGGAGAAGAGAAGATGGAGAGGATATGGAAGCAGTATGAATGTCTTTGAATAACAATCATGTAGAAGTGAGATTAGCTTTGTTCTGCTCGACCTCAGAGAGAAGAACCAGGGTCATGGGTAGAAGTTGTTAAGAGGCATTTTTTGTATTTGTGTTTTTGTACTATTCACTTCATTTTGTATCAACTCATAAAAGTCTTCCCAGGTCCACTCTACTCTTGGACAGCTCTACAGTTAAGCAATTTCACTTCCATTAAGCTAAATTTTTCCTTTCTGCTGCCTCCACTCATGACTCCTCCCTTCCTCCCCCAGGGCTAAATAGAATGAATCTAATTAATGTCTTTTCCACACAGCAACCCTAGCAACACTTGAATATAGCCATTATTTCCTTTCTTTGCTGCTATGAGTAGGAATTAAGAGTTATGGCATCTGATACCCTTCAGTCCTTTAAAATAATTCAATTAAGTCTAAATACCTATTTATGAAGAAAAACACCTAGGGAAGGTAGGTGTCACAATGGATAGAGCACTAGCCCAGGAGTCAGGAGGACCTGAATTCAAATCTGGCTGTGTGACCCTGGACAAGTCACTTAACCCTGATTGACTTCAAAAAAAAAAAAAAAGAAAGAAAAATACTTTACTGATAATTTTGCCTTTATCTTCTAACCTGCAAAATATTGGATATTCTAACAATTACTAACAATTACTAATTGCCAGTGAGAATTTAGAGGATTCTATGTAGGATGCTAACTGAATAACACAGATTGAAAAAATAAAGTTGAACAACTTGAACCAATGATGGTAGGGACAATGTGTCTTCTGAAAGATGCAATATGTTCTTCTCTCATACTTAGAAAGTAATAAAGTAAGACCTAATAATAAAGTAGATAGAGTTAGTATGCCATCATGATAATATACCATAACTTATTCAGCCATTCCTCAACTGATGGGCACTTCCTCAGTTTCCAAACTCAGGTAGTGTTAAAGAGAACAGATGATTCTCACAGATGCTTTCCTTCCTTTCTGTTAGTAAAGCAAACAAACAGACCAGCCTGTTTAACCTTGTCTCAAAGTTTTTCACTATGTATTAGTAACTATATGAAAGCCAGCAAAAGCCCAGATAAAGTTAGAATATAAGCTCAATGAGGGCCAGAAACGGTTTCTTTTTTGTCATATCCACAGGGAGGATTTGGACCTTTTCTATGATTCATTCACAAATACTTTTTTTATCATTTTTTTAATGCATCAACAAGAATTTGTTCATTATTAATTGTTCACTATGTTTCAGGCACTGCGTTTAGCACTGGGGATGTGAAAATAAGCAAAAAGAACAGTTCCTACCCTTGAGGAGCTTATGTTCTAATGAACGAAGACAAGTCACAAAAGGAAGCTGTGCAGGGAGTGGGTATTTGTATGAAGACATAGTAGAAATGTTTAGAAAGTCAAAAGCATAGCTGACAGAGGAATGGTTGTTTTTTAAAAGAAACATGAGGCCAAGATGGCAGAGTAAGCAGAGTCACTGTAACTCTCCCATATTAACCTCCAAACAACTATAAAATAGCACCCTAAAACATGTCCTGGAACAGCAGAACCAGCAAAATGATGTGGCAAAAAAAATTTTTAGCCCAAGAAACTTGGAAGATTGGCAGGAAAGATCTGTCTCACTCTGGTAAAAGAGAAGCATAGTCCAGGATAGGAAGCATCTGAGCAAGCCAGCTGCAAGCCTCAACTCAGCAAACCAGCAGGAAATCCTAAGCCCAATGTGGTGGAGCAGGCAAATGCCAATAACAGGACCCACCACATGCCTAAGCATAGCCAGGGGAATGGGTAGACTCTGTGAATTACCATGTGCTTTTACATAGTCCAGGGCAAATAGGTGGACACCAACCCTATGTGTGGCTAAGCAAACAGGCAGTCACAAGTACTGACACCCTCTCCATGCTCCAGTCTTAGACAGTGTCCCTTCTACCCAAGGTACAGAGCTCAAATTTAAAAGAAAGGAAAAATGTCAAAAATGATGAGCAAACAACAACAATAACAAGTAATTTGACCATAGAAAGTTATGGTGACAGAAAGATTAAGACACAAACTCATAAGAGGACAACAATGTCAAAACACCTATGGGCAAAACCCCAAAGAAAAATGGGAAGTGGTCTTAAGCCCAGAAAGAACTCATGAAAGAGCTCCAAAAAAAGCTTAAAAAACATAAAAGAGAGATAGAAGAATAATTGGGAAAAGAAATGAGAATGATGCAAGAGAATTATGGGGAAAAAAAGAGTCAACAGCTTGGAAAAAGAAAACAACTGCTTAAAAAGTAGAATTGGCCAAATGGAAAAGAACATACAAAAATACACTGAAGAAAACAATTCCTTAGAAAGTACAATTGGCGAGGGGGTGGAGCCAAGATGGCAGAGTGAAAACAGTGACTTGCTTGAGGTCTCCCCCAAACCCCTCCAAATACCTATAAACATGACTCTAAACAAATTCTAAAGCAGCAGAACCCACAAAAAGACAGAGTGAAACAAATTTCCAGCCCAAGACACCCTGGATGGTTGATTGGAAAGGTATATCGCACTGGATAGGGAGAGGAGCACAGTTTGGCATGGGTGTGCAGGCCACAGTGAACCTAGAGCAGGCCTCACAGGACTGAGTCACGGGCAACTGTGGTGGTTTCCAGACCTCTCAACTCATGAACACCAAAGACAACTTAGAAGGCCAGTGGGAAAAGTCTGTTTCTGCAGTGAGAGAGAAGATAGGTCTCAGCCCCAGTTCCCGAGAGCAGCCCTGGGTGGCGGCTGCCTCCTGAGCTTCCAGCCCACAGACTGAGGAGGAATCGAGTGGCTGATCAGAGGGGGATTACAGGGATCTCTCTGCTGGTACAGGATTCTCTTGCTTTGCACTTGCTTGGATCTCTGAAAATAGCTGCACAAAACCCCTGAAGCTTGGGACAATACATTCTCCACACTGGAAACAAACCTCTACCTTAACAAAGAGTTTATAACTCAAGTAATTGGCTGGGATCCTGAGAAAGCAGCACAAAAAGAGTCAGACTATATTATCTTACTTTGGTGACAAAGAAGATCAAAACACACAACCATAAGAAGACAACGAAGCCAAAGCTCCTACATTCAAAGCCTCCAAAAAAAATATGAATTGGTCTCAGGCCATGGAAGGGCTCAAAAAGGATTTTGAGAAACAAGTAAGAGAAGTAGAGGAAAAACTGAGAGTGATGCTAAAGGAGACCCAAAAATATACTGAAGAAAATAACACCTTAAAAAATAGCCTAATTCAAATGTCAAAAGAGGTCCAAAAAACCAATGAGGAGAAGAATGCCCTAAAAAGCAAAATTGGCCAAATGGAAAAGAAAGTCCAAAAGCTTACTGAAGAAAATACTTCCTTAAAAATTAGAATGGAGCAATTGGAAGCTAGAGACAATTTGAGAAATCAAGGCACTGTAAAACTAATCCAAAAGAATGAAAAAATAGAAGAGAATGTGAAATATCTCATTGGAAAAACAACTGATCTGGAAAATAGATCCAGGAGAGAGAATTTAAAAATTATTGGACTATCTGAATGCCATGATCAAAAAAAGAGCCTAGACATCATCTTTCAAGAAATGATCAAGGAAAATTGCCCTGATATTTTAGAACCAGAGGGCAAAATAGAAATTGAAAGAATCCACCGATCACCTCCTGAAAGAGATCCCCAAAGGAAAACTGCTAGGAATATTGGAGCCAAATTCCAGAATTCCCAGGTGAAGGAGAAAATATTGCAGGCAGCCAGGAAGAAACAATTCAAGTATTGTGGAAACACAATCAGGATAACACAAGATTTAGCAGCTTCTACATTAAGGGACCGAAAGTCATGGAGTATGATATTCCAGAAGGCAAAGGAATTAGGACTACAACCTAGAATCACCTACCCAACAAAACTGAGTATAATCCTTCAGGGTAAAAAATGGTCATTCAATGAAATAGGGGACTTTCAAGCATTCCTGAGGAGAAGACCAGAGCTGAATATAAAATTTGACTTTCAAATACAAGACTCAAGTCAAACATGGAAGAGGTAAATAATCCTTAAGAGGATTATTAAGGTTGAACTGTTTACATTCCTGCAGGGAAAGATGATATTTGTAACTCATGAGTCCTTTGTCAGTATTAGGATAGTGGGAGGGAAAAAAATTATATGCATGTATAGACAGATAGATAGAGGGCACAGGGTAAATTGAAGATGAAGGGGTGACATCTGGAAAATAAAATTAAGGGGTATGAGAGGATTATACTGGGAAAAGGAGAAAGGGAAAAGTAGAATGGGGTAAATTATCTCACATGAAACAGACAAGAAAAGGCTTTTATAGTGGAGGGGAAATGGGGGAAGGTGAGAGGGAATGAGTGAATCTTATTCTCATAGGATTTGGCTTAAGGAGGGAATAACATACACAGTGGGGTTTGGAAATCTATCTTACCCTACAGGAAAATAAGGGGGGAAGGGGACAAGATAGCAGGGGTTTGATAGAGGGGAGGGCAGATTGGGGGAGGGGATAATCAAAAGCAAACACTTCTGAGGAGGGACCGGGTCAAAAGAGAGAATAGAATAAATGGGGGATATGATAGGATGAAGGGAAATTATAGAGATGCTTGCCTTTCCAATGAGGGTGGGTGGGGAGGGAGGGAGAAAATTTCTAACCCAAAGTTTTAAAAACACATGTTAAAAAAAATGTTTTAGTGGGTTGGTACCAACTTGGAGGGAGATTTCTAGTGGAATGCTGCAGGGATCTCATTGAACCTATACTAATTAAAGTCATTAAAAAAAAAGAAAAAGCCAAAGAGGGAAAGGTGAGGATTGACCAAAGTAATAAATGTGACACTGGCAGAGCAAAAAAAAAAAAAAAGAAAGAAAAGAAAAGAAAAGTACAATTGGCCAAATGGAAAAGGAAACACAAAAGCTAACTGAGGAAAATAACTCCTTAAAAGGTAGAATTGGACATGTAGAAGCAAATGACTATATGCAACATCAAGAATTAATCAAACAAATTCAAAAGAATGAAAAAAATAGAAGAAAATCTGAAATATCTTATGAGAAAAATAACTGACCTGGAAAATAGATACAGGAGAGACAATGTCAGAATCATTGGACTACCTGAAAACCATAATCAAAAGGAGGACCTGGATAGCACCTTTAAGAAATTATGAAGGAAAATTGCCCTTATATCCTGGAACCAGAGGGCAAACTAGGCATTGAAAGAATCCACTGATCACCTTAGGAAATAGATCACAAAATAAAAACTCCAAGGAACATTATGGCTAAATTTCAGAACTATCAGGTCAAAGGAAAAAATATTCTAAGTGGCAAGGAAATACACAGTAATCATAACTGTGAATATGAATGGGATAAACTTTTCCATAAAATGGAAATGGATAGCAGAGTGGATCAAAAAAGAGAATCCTATAGTATGTTGTTTATAAGAAACATACTTGAAGCAGAGAGATGCACACAAAGTAAAGGTAAGGGGCTGGTGCAGAATCTATTATGCTTCAGCTGAAGTAAGAAAAGCAGGAGTAGTGATCCTGATATCAGACAAAGCAAAAGCAAAAATAGATCCAATTTAAAGAAATAAGGAAGGAAACTACATCTTGCTAAAAAGTACCATAGACAATAAAGTAATATTAATACTAAATATATAACATTCAAATTCTTAAAGGAGAAGTTAAATGAGTTATAGGAAGAAATAAACAGCAAAACTATACTAGTGGGGGACCTTAATTGTTCTCTCTCAAAACCTGATAAATCCAATAAAAAAAAAACAAGAAAGAAACTAAGGTAAATAGAATATTAGAAAAGTTAGATATGACAAACCTTTGGAGAAAAATTGAATGGGAATAAAAAGAAATATACCTTTTTCTCAGCAGCACATGGCACCTACACAAAAATTGACCATGTATCAGGATATAAAAACCTCAAAATCAAATGTAGAAATGCAGAAATATTAAATGTATTCTTTCTGAATCATAAAACAATAAAAATTACATTCAACAAAACAAAAAAATAAAGAAACTTGAGATGCACAAATTTGTTTCATTCATTCATTCATTCATTCATTCATTCATTTATTTTGGGAGGGAGGTGATCAGTGTTAAGTGACTTGCCCAGGGTCATGCAGCTAGTGAGTGTCTGAGGCCAGACTTGAACTCAAGTTCTTCTGACTCAAGAGCTGGTGCTCTATCCACTGTGCCATGTAGCTTCCCCCCTTTTTAATGGCAATATAGGAAACAATTTATTATAGAGAGAAGAAAAATTTCTCATCCAAAATATAGAAATCTACAACTTTGTAACAATATGCATGAATTCTACAAATTTACACCAGTTCATAATTTACCAAATAAAAGATGACTAACAAAGTTCACAAACTAGATAGTGGTTTGTGGAATGAAGAATGGCCAGCCTTAGTCTCTCCTTAAAATGCATTCCCTAGGCAGAATTCACAAATTGGAAAAGTAGGACTATGGAGCAGTGGTGGAGGGATACTTCAGAGAGAGAAGGCAGCTGAGAGATAATGTTCATTTCTATAAAGTCAGAAGCAGAGGCATGAGATGGCACTCAGCCATCTCTAAATCTATAATGCTATTATCCTATTAGACACTAAGATCCAAGGCAATTAGTGACTTGCCCAAAGTCACACAAGTATAAATATCAGAAGCAGGATTTAAACCCAGATCCTCTGACTCAAGATCTCACTACTGCTCTCTTTAATAAGCATCTACTACATGGCCGACACTGTGCCAAGCCCTAGGGATACAAAGATAAAACCTCAAACAACCCCTACCCTCAGGAAGTTTATAGTTTTTGGGGTAACTGTTGTTTGTCCTTTATTTTCCAAGAGGAGCAATAACATCAAGAGTGGGATGTCCCGACTTGCACGTGAATTGTATTTAAGTGAGGTAGAGTCGTGCAAAGTAGTCAGCCTCATCTCTCTTCCAGAGTCATTGAAGTCCAGTGGCAAGACAAAAGTCAAGACAATTGGCGATGGCTCCGGGATGCAGTGAGTAATAACCTTGGTGTCTTGATGTCTGATCAAGCTTCCACTGCCTTCATGGTCATTGGAACAAAATTGTTCTCATCTGCCTAGCAAGTCTTCACATGCTTGGGGTAAACATTCCCCTAACTTACTGATGGATTTGAGGCCTGTCAGTTACCCTCAACCATTAAAAGATGAAAAGATTAAACATTTAGAGTTTACAAAAGCTTTTATAACGAAATCCAGGTCCTTAGCATCAGCTATAGAATTTTTGGGACTTACTATTCTTAGCTACTGTGTACCAAATTTTCTTCTCACTTTGGGCTTTGATGTTAACTAAAGTCTAGTTCTCTAACCATGGAATTGTCTTTCCTGAATGGCAGACTTTGAGTTTCCTCTTCCTAATTCTCAGGTAGTATGTATGGTCACCCTTGGGCAGTTATCTTTAATTCACTGACCAGAACCTTGGAAAGGCTAGCCTACACTCTCCTAAACTTCTCATGAAAATAGACCCTTGGGGCAACTAGGTGGTGCATTGGATAGAGCACCAGCACCGGAGTCAGGAGGACCTGAGCTGAAATCTGGCTTCAGACACATAACACTTACTAGCTGTGTGACTCTGGGCAAGTAACTTAACCCCAATTGCCTTACCAAAAATAAAAAAGACACTTCCCTTTCTGAGCCCCAGGGTTTTAGATCTTGGTACCTCCATCACTTTATTTGAAGAACTCCAATATCAGTTAGACAGTTATTCAACAAGTATTTATTATATATTATTAAAAAATATATAATTATATATAATTGTATATTATATCTAACACATTGTATTATAATAATATATAATAAAAATGTAATTTTAATTTATATAACATAAATTAAAATTAATTTATTAATTAATATTATAGTTTCTGTCCTAAGTTCTGGGGATAATGAGAAAGGCTCATTCTAAAAGGGGAGATGACATATGAATATGTACATACATGTAAGATCCATGCTCTGCCCCTTCAGAAGATATGAATTTTCAGATATGATTTCTCTGTTCTTTTTGGCCCTTATAACAGATTCTACAAGCAACATCTTTTAGCCCTTCTAATTCTTGATGGAAAAACTGAACCTTCCACCTATAACATCTGGGCCTGGGCCTGTGTATTCATACTCCTCACAGCATGCTTCTCTAGGACATGTCCTTAGTTTTAGATCTGACATTCCAAATGGGCCCACCAAAGCTCTTTATTGTCCAAGCTAAATAGCTCAGTGGATAGACCTCCAGGCCTGAAACCAGGAAGACCTGAGTTCAAATTCAGCTTCAGATGTGTACTAGCTGTGTGATCCCAGACAAATCACTTAACCTCTGTTTGCCTTTTCCTCATCTGTAAAATATGGATAATAATAGTACCTATCTTCCAGAGCTATGAGGGCCAAATGAAATGTTTGTTAAGTGCTTAGCATAGCACCTGACACATAGTAGGTGCTACATAAAGGTTAACTATCATTACTATTAGTTAATCTGACTGACATGGCAGTGCCAACAGAAACTAGGCATATTTTTTTCTTTTCCTCAGCTTGGATATTAGGAAGGAAGGAAGGAAGGAAGGAAGGAAGGAAGGAAGGAAGGAAGG
>NW_020954594.1:26230110-26342150 GCF_900497805.2 Vombatus ursinus | reverse complement strand
AGGAAGGAAGGAAGGAAGGAAGGAAGGAAGGAAGGAAGGAAGGAAGGAAGGAAGGAAGGAAGAAAGGAAACATTTTTAAGTACCTGCTTTACAAAATATTATCTTATTTGATTCTGAAAGTCAGATATTCTTATTATCCCTATTTTGCAGTGATTTTAGGATTATAAATCATTTGTCTCACTTGTATTCCCTGAACTCCACTCCATCTTCCAACTTCATCCTACAGACCACAATTTTTATTTTTTTGTGTTACCACAATTCCTAACAAGAAGTCATGGGCATACATAGAATTCATTATATTCTTTCAGATACCCCTAATAAGCAAGCATGGTCATTTTTATTACATCTGAAGTTTTATCCTTCTGTTTTTCCTCTCTCAAATGATTTTTATCTGCTTCCACCTTCAAATTTATGGATTTACACTGTGCTAAGTACCTTTCTGAATTACATTGCTTACTATATCACTGCACTTGGAAAAAAAAAAAACGTGCTATTTTCCTTCATTCACTGTTGTCCATTTTTTTTCCCCATAGATTTTTATTTTACCAGAAATAAGTACTTTAAATTAAGTGACCAAACTCTGTTAGATAAAGCATCCTTTACCATCCAGCAGATACAAGAAGAGGTATTGGCTTTCCTTCTGCATTTCTGGGGACTTCCAGAGACTGTAAAATTCCTTGCTAACTCACTATCAATCAATAGGCTTACTATTTCCCAGGCACTGTCCTAGTACTGAGGATAAAAAGATAAACATAAATAGTGCATGCTTTCAAAGAACTTAGAGATTTCAGGTGAAACAATATATATGTTTATACGTGCACCAAAAAAAAAAAAAAAAACCACATACAGATATGAGTCAACTTTGGGAGGAAGGCACTAACAGGTGTGAGCATTAGAAAAGGAGGTGGAAAAGGACCTAAATCCTAAAGGATGTCTGGAATTCTAAAAGAAACATGGAGGGAATGTAGTCCAGGTTGGGGGCTCAGCCTGAACAAAGGCAAACAGATGAGGAAATGGAACTGTGGCTTGTGAAGAGCAGCAAGATAGTTTGACCAGACCACAGAATGCGGACAAGAGTAATACATGATAAAGTTAAAAGCGCATGTTGAATCCATTTGGCAAGAGTTATAAATATCAAAACACCTTGTATTTGAACCTGGAGGCAACAGGGAGCTATTGGAACTTCATGACCAAGAGAGTGTCATTGTCAGATCCGTGTACAGAAAGCTTTGTGGAAGATGAGATTTGTCCACAAAATGTTTTCCTTGGTTTATTACACACAGAGCCCAATGTTCTGTTTTTTTTAATCAATGTATAAACTTGCAAGTGACTTTTCCACTTTGAATGAAGGACAGTGTCTTTTTCTCTCCCCTAGTAGTCACATCTCAAGCATATATCTTGATGAAGGCTAGTAAGTAAGACTAGGGCAACTGGGTGGCATATGGATAGTGCACTGGGCCTGGAGTCAAGAAGACCTGAGTTCAAATCCAGCCTCAGACACTTCCTAGCTGTGTGACCCTGGGCAAGTCACTTTACCCTGTTTGTCTCAGTTTCCTCATCTGTAAAATGAGATAGAGAAGGAAATGGCAAACCACTCCAGTATCTTAGCTAAGAAAACTTCAAGTGGGGTCACAGAGAGGGGGATATGACTGAAAACAACTAGAGCAGGACTAGCTTTAAATATAAATAGGTTGTCATCTATATATTATGATTCAGAAGCATTAGGGTATCTCTTCAACCCCAAAGCATTTAACCAATTTAATTACCAATGTAAATGAAATTCTATGGCTAGAAGTTCTTTCCTTTGGGTTAAATGTTAACCTCTGCCTCTGGTCTTCTTTTAAAATACAAATATAAATATATATTTATATGTATAAATATTCACACAAAAATGTGTATGTATGTGCCTTGTATGTAAGTACATATTATATATATATACTTGTATATAGAAATATGTGAATATGTATATATAAAAACATATACCTCTTATGTATATGTGTACATATAACATGTATATATATAATATATATGAGGAGATAGAATATTATATATAACTATAATATTTATACTTATAATATATATGCATATTAGATTTATGTCCACATCAACATAAAATGCATATATAATGTATATATATTTAATAGATATACATTTCATATAAATATATGCACATTTATATATTGTGTACATACATGCATACATGTTTATATATGTATACATTTCTCTAATGTAGCCAAAATTAAGGAACTTATATTGTGTATGTCTTTATGTGTACACACAAAACTCTTTGAGAACTTTCACATTAGTTCAGTAATACTGCACCTCCCTCAGAATGAAAGAGTGAATTTATCAGAACATTTTCTTCTGTGACAGAAGGGCACCATGGAAACAATATATGCTTTGGGGGAGGGAAGACGGTCAAAAGAATGGGAACTAGAGGACGGTGATGATGAATTCTACCTTTTTCACAATTCGACATAGGGCAAAGTCTGACAGTAGCAGCTTCCTCGGGAATCCTCCCACTTGGACAGCTGCACCTTCACATTCCCACTTCAACTGTTTCCTAAGGGATTCTAAAAACTGCATGATAACTCTTGAGTACTGTCATAGTGGATATACCACAATTTCCTCCCCAATTCTGTCAAAGACAGAGAGAATGGGTAGAAGAGCAGGAGGACCAGACATCCATCTACCCTGAGAAGCATCTTCTCAAGTCCTAAGCAGAGAATCAAAGCAATATCTTTGTGAGTCTTATTCATTCTCTTAGTATGAAGCTTTGCATCTACAGCTGCAGTTTTAGCAGTCATTTAAGAGGAACCTTAATCGCTACTCTGCTTCTCTCTGGTTATTATCTGTTAAGCCCTTATAATACCTGGCTGAATATTTCAGAAATGAAGTCACAGAGTCAGTAGCTTTGGACTAGGGAACTCTTCTTTGGATTCTTCTTCAAATTTACAGTTTTATGGCATGCAAAGGGTTTGGGAGCTCCAAGTAAGGTAGTGATCACACTCTCCATCAATTAACTTGTTCTGCAGCACTATAATTATGACCCCTTTCCTACCCTCCCTCACTACAAAGAACTGTTTAACCCCTTCCTCAACACATATACTTGTTTCACCAGACAGTTGTTTTTTTTTTTCCTTGAGGTATAGAGTATGTGTCATCCAGATATGGTTACCACAATAGCTTGGTTGTATTGAAATAATTACAAGAAACACCCTATAATAGTGAATTGCTACAGCTGAGACCAGTTTTTAAATACAGCACTATTTTTTTCACCACCTTTCATTAGAGTTAATTAGTTCATTGCTATGTTACATTATTCTCCATACTTGAAAGTTACACTCTTTCCATCTTTGCTAGTTTTCCATGGAATATCACTGCCTGGGATCACCTTTTCTGAATGAAAAAAAAAGTCACCTTCAGATTATAATAATAATGAAGGAGAAAGAAAGATAGTTTACTAAGTTACAAAACATCTAGAAGACAAAATCTTGGTTTTCAAAGAAATGAGAGGCTAAAATGCATCACCAGCATACACATGAATAACAATATGAATAGAAACATAAGCTAACTAGTCATTTTTATTAATAAAAAGGTCAAGACAGGAGACATGGAACTTCTAATTGAGGGGCTTAAACTGTAAAGAGGGAAGTAGATCAGACACATATACATAAAAGATATGTTAAAAAAGAAAAAAACATAAAAGACACTAACAATTTTATGGGAAAATATGTATAAGTATTAAAGGTTTGAAAAGATCAGAAATTAGAGCTAGAAGGACTTTAGGGCTCACCTAACCCAACCTCCTCATTTGGAATAAAAGGCTTGGAAAGGTTAAACATCTTGCCCAAGGTCACACAGGTAGTAAATGATGTAGACAAGATTTGATCCCAAAAGCTCTGACTTCAAAGACAAACTTTTCCCACTGCACCACACTGAGTGAGCAGAGCTGAAAGTAGATCTCACTGGGAAAGTCTTCTTGGAGGAGATATGCATTGAGCAGGGTTACTTTAGAAGGAATAGTGTTCTCTCTTCCACATTGCAACTTTCTCCATTGCAGTTTCAATATATTATGGATCAGCACAAAAAATTAAATGGGAATTTTGGAGAGTTTTGTGGAAGCTGCAGACAACACATGAAGGCCAGCAGATGACACAGAAAAAGTTTAGAAACTCAGAAATGCATAAATATATGCATAGTATTATATAATATCAGGATGTTATCTTTTAATACCATAATGATTCAGACTTCTCTGGTACAAAGGGAGGGTCAAAAATTTTACGCGGATTTTCCAGATCGCAGGGGTGCCTCACTTCTAACACCCACAATGTGGAAGGAATAACTGTATGAGGATATGGTTTTGACAAAAGGCAGATAAGGTTGAGATGATGGTTTGTATTAAAGCTACGAGGCAAGAGTGAAGACTTCATGTATGAGAGGTAACTAAAATTTCTTTAGGGCTCATGACCCTGCTCTCTCTCCTATTGCACAACCAAGCCTCTGCCTCCTGCTCTTCCCACAATATAGCCAAAGACAAAGTAAAGATCATATGTAATTAAAAGCCAAGTTCACTGCAATTAAGAAGTGAAGATCAAGGGAGGTAGCTGGGGCTTCAGAGGTATTAGAATTACCAGCTATGTCCACTGGTCCATCCCCATAACCTGGTGAGTACATTCTTAAAGCCATGATTAGAAGGAGCATCACATACTATCCTTATTAACATGATTATTTTATATTTAAGTTCTAAGATCCCAAGAGTACAGCATAAAATAATGATATTATTATTTTTTCATAGGCTAAGATTCATAAATTCATCCCTCAAGAGCCTATTTATTTCCTCCTACATACTATGTATATAATTAGGGCATATTCTGCTTTGCTGCCTTCATGTTAGAGTTGATGTTCTTTCTAAAGTCTAAGTTTCTAAATCAGGTATTGAAAATGGTTTCCTTCCCTAATTTGTGTGCTTGGCAAATCCCAATCTTTTAGAACGTATTCACTTCTATCAGGTCCTACTGAATTAATTCTTGATTTTCTGTTTGAAAATAATGACTTACAAAATTGCCAGTGATTGGAAGCAATTATTAAATTTACAGCAAGTTTTCAAGCATCTTCTAGCCCAATAAAAAAATTTAATATCTGTAACCATTCAAAATTTAAAATGCACAGTAACCATTAACTTTAATCTATGTATGTAGATTGATTCTTTGAGGAAATATGAAGATGGATGGATTTGGAGCAAATGTTAAATAAGCATTACAAAGTGAAGTTCATTTCTTAAGTTAGAATATTTTATTTAGCATGTGCCCTCAGTACATAAAGTACTATGTTATTATTACGGTAGGCTCAGATCTTATTAAGAGCTCACACTTAAAATCCACAAAAAATTCTCAATTCCTAGGAAACTCGTTTTCTATCTCCTGAGAAAGCAAGAGTAGTTCAATATTATTTGCAATTAAGAGTAGAGATAATGGTCCATGGGTTCCCTGTGGTCCTTCTCCTCCTCCATTATAGTAAACACTCAGAATGCAATAAAAACTCAGCTTATCTTTATCTAGTGACGAAATCCATCACAAAAGTATGCAGGCAAATGAATAAACGAACAATGTGATTTTGCCAGGAATCTGAGGCAGAGGAGAGGGAGGAAGTGAAGAGGAAAAATTTCACCAGGTCCCAGTAGCAGCAACAATCAAGAAAACTATAAAATTCTGTCCAGGTAGATCACTCCTTAAGTAGGTCAGTGAGCCAAACAAAGCTCTAACTGAACAGAATTAGACTGGGTTAGGAATAGCAGCACCCTCCATTTGCAATTGGCTGGTCCCTGGCTGCGACCACAATCTTGAGCTTCCCCATCACTTTTCTTCCTCCTCCCATGATGCTTCACTCTTTCCTTCCAGCTGAGAAAAACAATAATTTCCACTAGCCCCCTTAATGATAAGGGACCAGACATGTTTTGCTTAGTAGGGGTAAGTAGGTGTTTTGATCTTCTACCACACCACCTTCTCTCCTATGCAACATCCTAAGCCTATTGTACTGGC
Source organism: Vombatus ursinus (assembly GCF_900497805.2). Lineage (NCBI taxonomy): Eukaryota > Metazoa > Chordata > Mammalia > Diprotodontia > Vombatidae > Vombatus > Vombatus ursinus. The sequence goes on along the minus strand of NW_020954594.1, from coordinate 26,336,109 downwards.
TGGCCTACTGTTCATACCAGATCTCAGATTCAGAGTTCTAGAAATCACTGAGCATTTCAAGTGAAAAGTTTTTGAATGGTTGTTTGAACATGGTCTGATTCAAAGGAGTCCCTCAATCTATTGACCATCAGGGTTTGTTGGAAAAGCAACCTGCTTCAACAATGGGATAGGGAAAATTGGAGAAAATTCCTCAAAATGTTTAAATTAAAATTCCTTAGTAATTTTTCCAGAAGGGTTTTTACTCAAGCCACGAAAGATGAAATCTAAGGTAAATGCATAATCCTTAAAGACAGCTATACCTAATTTTATTGAAATGAGGTTGAGTCCATAGAAGGTAGAAACTTTATTATAAATTGAATCCTATTTTCAAAGGAACCCTTTGGTAAAAATGAAGACTCTTTGCACAAAGCAATTATATCTCCCTCATTTATCTGCTTGGTAAATCTAGATTTTCATAATGTTTACTTAAAGCATGCCCCACCTGTACAATCAATTCTTGATTGCTTATTTGCATATCCAGGGTTTGGAATATCCCTGGAAAATGTTTGATCCTAGCCTTGAGTCCCTTCCTACTTATCCAGAGCAATTCTGGCCTGTTTCCCCATGACAGGAACTGGTGTGTGTGCAGGGAACACAAATTCATTTTAATGTAAACCAAAGCACAATAGAATACAGAAGGTAAATCTGCTGCCAAAAACAAATGAGTACAGAAGTCAGACAGTACATTCCAAAGGCAAATAGAAATTATTTTGAGTTCTGTGTTGTTTGGGGATTATCCGCCCCATGACCAAATCCTCCATTTATATGGCTAATAGAGACTTCTCTGAAATTATAAAGCAATGCTAAGGAAGTGCACACTAAATTCTCACATTAAAAGATCCAAATTTTCATTTTTCCCCTTTATTTTTACATTAGAAAAATTAATTTTTATCATAGACATCACACATTTTTAGTCCAAAAAGTAATCCCTCCCCCACAAAAAAGGAATATGCTGTTAATACCTTGTTTTCATCAGCCTTTTCTACACGAGTTGTTGGTCCTCATTCCTTGGCCTACTGAGTGGCATGGGTCAGAGAACTGTCTGGTGAAGTTTAATCCCAGCCCTTGATGTCATGTCAGCGAACAGATGGGAATACTCCAAAAATATGGTTTGTTGAGGAAGACCACAGCCAGGCCCCAGCTGTTCTGCATGCAGCCAGCCTTGCATCTGTCCTTGTGGAGATTGGGTGCATATGCCGTGGGAGCCAGCAAAGGGAGAGATCCCTTGCCAGAACTTCTTGCCAGGGCATGAGGCAGTTCTCAGGCAGGGGGCCAGTCAAAGCCTGAGCTGGGGGACCAGGGCACAGCCAGTTTAACCAGCTCAACTTGAGGGCACTGACATCCATTCAGATGAACTTGAGGGGGTGGTATGACTTCAGATACCTCAGAGGGCTATTGGCAAAGCCCTGAATTAAAGTTGTACCAGAGCCAACCTGAAGATTACCTTTACTCTGCATCTGGCCAAAATGATGCTTAACAAGGTTGTTAGCTAGAGAGCTTCCCTTCTTTAAGGATCACCATTGACATGAGGCCAATACATACAATCTGTTATCTCACCTAATCAGACTGAATATTTTTATTCCTTTACTTGAGTAGGGGTTGGGATATTTGCTCCTATCCCAATTAATAGAACCTCAGAAGGCCCAGACATCTTACTTCAATCAATCAACTAAAAGTAAACTAGATGTGAATAAAGCCTTACTCCATTTGAAAGACTCATATAGATTTGCAGGTCATTGGATGAAAGCAGGTGATGCCTCACAGGAAGTAACTCATGGTTGACTGAAAGAATCATACATATCTTTGGGCTAATATATACCACAACCAGTCCAAAATTGTACATTCCAAGAACAAGTCAGTTGAGTTGTGCTCAAATCCTGTGTGAAGGACTCTGAGAAAGAACTGCTTTTGATGGGGGGATGTATCCCTCTCCCCCAATTTAATCTTGGGAACATAAAAAAAACAGAAGATCTGGAGTTCCCATATGAACTATGAAGGTCTACTGGAGACAATAGAAATGTTCCCAGGGCAAAAATGACTGATGGGAGTTTCTGTATCAGGAAATGAGAAGCATGTCTTAGACAAAGTAAAAACACCAAAGAAAGCAGCTTCAGAAATTTATAAGGACATTGACCCTTGGAGTCCTCCTCAAAAGACCTTCATGAGAACTTCATAAGATGTTCAAAAGGAGAAAGGGATTTATAGTAACCAGGAGCAATGAAGTTACCTCTTACCTACAATTTTGAGCTCACTCTCCTCAGGAACGTTGTACATGAAAGAACAGAGTGTGCCTTGGGTTGAGTGGATATCTCTATAATAACTATCCTTTCTATGTCTGTGTATGAAACACTCTTTCTAAAAAACAAATTAAATCTAGCTAATAATCCATGTAGAATATATTGGTAGAGGTTCAGGAGCAACAGTACTAAGGAAACCCACCCACTTATGGTTACTGCTAGAATGCTCAGGGGAAAATTAGTAGTAGCTGCCCCTGATGGACATGTCCTATAAATGTGAGTGGGAGGTGGGAAGTGGCTCTGAAGAGGTTGTTATACTTGGATATACTTATAAAAAGCCTTTTTTCATGGACTTGGCTGCCCTTTCTGCCTTGTCTTTCTATCTGAGCAGTCCATTGCAGAATGTGATTGGGTGGGTGGGGGCAGAGAGGAAAGGGTGGAGAGAATAGGGGCTATTACATAAGAAAGATGGGTTATGGTAAAAGGCAGCATCATTTAATGGAATAGGCTGAGGCTCTGGAGTTAGAGAGATAACTGGATTTGGTACCATGGGCCCTGAGTTCAAAAGCAGGCTCTGACACTTACTACCTCAGTAACCATAGGCATTTAACTTCTGTGGGCTCCAGCTCCTTACCAAAAATAATAATAACAATAATAATAGTAATAAATAAAGAAGTTGGAAGAGATGACCATTAAAACCCCTTCCAAGTCTAAGTCTACGATCTTAACCTCCATCACACTGAGGAACATCATGGCAGAGGGGAACATATGCTGGGTTTAGAGTCAAAGGACTGGAGTTCAAACCTTGCTTTTGTCACCAACATATTTGTGTGACCTTAGGCAAAACACAGACTCTATGGGATTCATGGTCCTCATTCTGGGGACAGGAACAGTGTTCTTGCCTTTTATATCCTTCAGGGTTACCGCAGTGCCTTACATTTAGTAAGTACTTAATAAATGTTTGTCGATTGACTGACTTGTCTGTGAAATGAAGGAGTTAAACTAAGATGGACTTTTAATATTCCTTCCAACTCTAAATATATGATCCTATGCTCCAAGTCCCAAATCTCCCATTTTCTTCTTGTGTGACTTTGAGCAAGTTATTCTATTTCTTGGTACCTCAATTTCCTTATGTAAAGTAAAAGGTTGCACTAAATTATCTATAAGGACCCTCCCAGCTGTTATGCTTTGTTGTTGTTGTTGTTGTTTGGTCATTTCAGGGATGTCCAACTCTCCGTGAGCCCATTTGGGGTTTTCTTGGTAAAGATACCGGAGTGGTTTGCCATTTCCTTCTCCAACTCATTTTACAGAGGAGGAAACTGAGGCAAATAGGATGAAGTGACTTGCTCAGGGTCACACAACTAGTGTCTGAGGCCTCATTTGAACTCAGGAAGATGAGTCTTCCTGACTCAAGGTCTAGAACTGTGCCTCTTAGCTGCCTACATTCCAAATCAAAGAAAAAGTCTCTTTCTAATATATTTTACCAGTGAGCAGGACTGTGGGAATTCAGAATCCGGGAGCCTGTGAAATCTCACACTGCCCTTGGAAAGCTGTCAGGTAAAACTCTACTCAGGGCAGCTTTTATAAAGTTTAAATAATGTAGTAAGAAATCAAACAACCAAGGAGTTGAAATCCCAGCTGCCAAGAGCAGTTGGTTGAATCATTTATGGTAGTAAATAAATGTTATGAAAGTTCATGTAGAAACCATTATCTAAATGATTAAATAAGAAAGGACTCCCATCGTGCCCAGGAATGCATTTCTGGCAGAGAAAAGAAGTTTGTACACAATGTCTTTTTTTAGCTTGCTTTGAAAAGGAATGCCAGCATTATTGGGGTCTTGCAAACTATAGCAAGTTTCTTCTTTTAAGGAATGAGAAATGACATCAGTTTTCATGACATCTGAGAAGAATAGAATTTATGTTGTTGAAAGTCGTCCAAAATTTTCCCTCTTTGGATGGCTTTGTTACTGAAACAAACTTTTTCATTGTTAATTGTTTGACAGTTTATGGGATTGGTAGCTAAAGAAAATTGTATTTCATCAACATCATCTGCACATATGCCCAGTCCGTTAACCCTCTGATTTCACTAGCATTTGAATCATTAAAAAGAATGCTAAAGAGATTCACATTTAAGACATCCTTATAAACTCAGGAGACTTTTAAATCATTTACATTCTACCAAGGCTTTGTTGAATTATTAGCCCAGCCTACCTTTCCAGTATTATCTTCTATTTACAAAAACATTTGGCTCAACTGCAGTCAATAAAATGCAACAAACATTTATTAAGTACCTACTGGTACCCAGACACTATGATAGATGCCAGGAATACAAAGACAAAGAAATCTGATAGTATCTGTCCTTGAGGAGCTTATGTTCTACTGAAAAACTATAGCATGTTCACAGATAGCATGGAAGGATCATTGGATTCATAGATTCAGAACTGGAAGGGACCCAGAGACCCTCTAGTCCAGGGGTTAGTAGGTAAAAAAAAGAGGCAATAGGCTTTGGGGGCTGGATTTAACCCCCCACTACTCCAACCCCATAATTTTACATGTGAAAAAAACTGAGACTTAGAGAGATTAAGTGATTTGGACAAGGTCACGTGAGTATGAAATGAGAAGGTCAAGATAAATACAGTGATTGAATGAGCCATAACTAGAGGGAACAGGTAAGACCAGTCTACTCTGCAGACCTTGAATGTGACCAACACAGTCATACCTCCATGCTCTTATTTACATAAACTTAGAATGGCCTCATCTCTGGTTTCTACCTTTCCAAATCCTACCCTTCCTTCAAATCCTAGTTTAAGTCACATCTTCCCCATGATAACTCTGATTACTCTAGGCTACCTTGGTTCCTTCTTCTTTTGAATATTATTACTTGTACCACTTATTTGACACTTAAACACTTATACTACCTTGTGATATCTTTTTCTGTTTTTTACCATTTGTGTCTTATTTTCTTCATGTATGCCAAGTTTTTTTTTTCAGCTTGAGTGAAATGAGCACTTTGAGAATAAGTACTACGTACGTTAGAGTGTCTCCTACCTAGCACAGTGCTGCATATGTGATAGTTTTTTCAATAGCCATTTGTTGCGTGAATGAATTAACTAGGCAAATGGACAAATAATTTAAAGGGTGTCTATAGTACACACCTAATATAGGATTGCAGGATCACAGAATTAGAAGTGGAAGGGATTTAGGAGGGGACATCTAGTCCAAACCAGGGTTATGCTGATAAATGTTTAACTGGTTCTCTAGGGGGGAAATGTACACATTACACACTTTTAAAATTGATCTGCATTACTAACATTTTCTTCGTCACTTTCTTAAGTCTGGACAATCAACAAAATAGTAAATAATGCCCTGTAGTGTTTGCTGGTTTCCAAGGTATAAATCTGAAAATCTAGCAATTGAGTCACAATCAGATTAGAGTTGGCTCCAGCACACCACTGGTCCAAACTCCCTAATTTGACAAATAAAGATAGTGAGAACCCAGAAAAGTGATTTGCCCAAAGTCATGAATGAAGTGATAGATCCAGGATTTGAATCTAGATTCTCTTCCTCCAAAATTAGTACTTATTCTGCTATATTGTTTCACCCTTATAATGTGTACCCTTCAGAGTCTTCTCCAGAAGGTGAGGTGGGAATCTCAGTTGTTTCCAAGGGGTACAGAAATAGTACATAGCAGCATGATGCTAGGAAACTAATTGTACACTGGCATACTAATAAAAATCCTTTAGAAAAACAACAATTTCCTTAACCCCTTATCACCCTGGAACTCGATTTGCTGTTTGCCAAGCCAGATGGCAACCAAAAAGGAGAAAGTTATTTGTTCAAGGTCCCAGAGCTGTTAATGGTAGAGCAAAGTTAAGAGGGTGGGTCTTTTGATTCCCAGTCCAATGTTCTCTCTGTTGCATCATGCTACCTCCAGCTTTTGTCCAGATGGTGATATAGACAGGGCAATTATGTAGGACCCTGACTAAAAACTCACCCAAAGCCTATGTTGACCTTTGGGGGCAGATCATCTTGGACTGAGATCCTCTCAGTGCTTTTCTAATTGAGCACCTACCTTCTAATATTTTCTAAGAAAGGTCCATCTTAAATCAGATCCTACTCAACAAAGAATCATGTAAAAGTAGAATTCTGGCATATTACTAATGGAAAAGGGGGAGTAGAAGAGGAAACGAACTTTTATTAAGATCCTCTTATATGCTAAGCACTTTTTCAAATAGTATCTCATTTGAAAGAAAGGACTTTAGTGCCATTAAAAGGAAAGGCTACAAGGTTATTTGTCGTTCAACTTACTCTTTTCTAGATGTCTTATTATAAAGAACCTGATAAAAGAATTAATGTAGAATTGTTAGTGAACAGTTAACCAGTTACTCATCCCAGAAGTATTTTGATTTTAGCAGGGAATATCTCCTTCACTTAAAGGAATGAATCTCTAATGGCAGAATTTCATGTACCATAGATGGGCCAGTGGGGAAGATAGAGTGAGGAGAAATGCCACTCTAGAACTGTTTGCAGTAGCTTCAGTCAATTAAAGAAAATAAATGATTCAGCATTGGTGAAGGGGAGAGTCATGAATACCATCAAACAAGAAACACCTAGACTTAAACATTAATAACTTTGTTCTTTATATAATGCTCTAAGTTTGCATTTTATCAAAACCAGTACTGAACATTTCAATCTCACATTTTTTTTGAACTTCATTCTTTCTGACAAGTACTTCTTCCAAACTGCTTGCCTCAACATTCTTACAATGTTAAATTTTTACTTCTTGAGTGCACCTTTCATGGTTACAAGTAGGCAAAAATTGTTTGCAAAGTCCTAGCCCATTGTTTTCATATAGAAGGGACCCCTCTTTCTTCCTCCCTCCAATACTGTCAATAACACTACTCTTAAGAATAAGAGAAGGCATTGGGCAGACAATTAGTATTTAATAAACACATTCCAAAAACAAAAAGAAAAATGATATAGTCATTCACCTAGGAATTTAAAATCTATTTAAAATCTATAATTTTATAAAACAGCATGAAAACAAACATATCATCCACAGTAAAAAATATTGAAGATATTCACAAAGCACTGTAGCAATTTCACACTATAAACTGAGGTATCCTTGAAATCTGAGGACAAAAAAGGAAGTCCTCTGACTCACCATGTGGATCCCTATGTGGATCTTGTGGGACAACATGGACAAGAGCTGAATAAGATGGTCAGTCATGGATGGGTTGGGATCCACATAACTGAAAGGTACATCCAAAGCAATGAGATCACTGATTCATTTGAGCTTTGACTACAAACTTATTCTTGGGCAACCTGTGAATGTAAGAGATTTTTTAGCTGCCAAAACATGCTGTCAACTCATATTGAATTTACAATCTATTAACACCCCAAATCTTTTCCAGACGAATTGTTATTCAGCCTCCTCCATCTCACAATTGTGAAGTAGATGTGATGAACCCAAGTGGAAGACATGACATTTATCCCAATCAAATGTCTTCTTAATGAATTTGGATGAATGACCTAGCTTATCAAGAACTTTTTACATCCTAACTCTGTATCCAATGTGTTTGTTATCTATCCTTCCCCCCCCACATACACACACATTGCACCTTTGTGCCATCTCCACATTTGATAAGCTTGTCTATACCCTTGTCCAAATCACGATAAAAAATGTTAAAAAGCACAAGAACAAGGACAGATCCCTAAGACACTCTCCTAAAGACCTCCTTCTACACTGATATCAACTTATTAATGATTATTCTTTGAGTTTTATCATTTAAACAGTTCTGAATTCAGTTAATTATGTTATCCTCTATAATATCACATTTTTTAAGACTTCCTTTTCTAAATGTTCACTGACTATTCCTTGACCAATGGGCTTGGAATTTTACTAAGAAGTGAAGTCAAGTTCAGTGGCCCGTCCCTTGAAAGCTCTACTCTCTACTTTGCCCATTTCTAGTCCTATGGTACCTCTCTTATTTTCTATGATCTTTAAAAGAGCAAATGATAGTGACTCAGGAGTTTACTCAGCCAGTTCTTTCCATCCTCTAGGACATAGCTCATCTACAACTGATGGCAAAACTATCAAGGGCAATATAGTATTAAGTTATTATCTCCTTATCTTGGGTTATAATTCTCTACTAACCATTTTCATTTTAACATTATGATCCATTATCACCCTCCTTTTCATACCCAACAGAGGTCCTCTACTTTCTTGGATTCTTCTCTTTTCTCTCAAACCCTTCTTCCTTTTAGATTGGAAAAGTGAGACACTGAAATGTGAAGTAACTTCTTTCCATTTTCATAGGTAATGAAATTCAATTTAACTAGCATTTATTAAACCAGTAATTGTGTTTTGTGACATGAAAAGTCTCTACCTAAATGACCTCCAAATATGTCCTACCTAACAGTTCCAATTTCCACAATTAGAGACCATTTGTCAAATTAGGTATTATCCCCAGAAGGCCTACATTAAAATGAAAATATATAAATAAAAGAGTGGTATGAACTTATGAGAATAGCATCAGTAAATATCTTAAGAGCAGGAATTAGTTTCCATTTTGTCATTATAGACAGAGTGCCTAGAACAGTGACTTGAACTGTGTAGACACTTATTAGATTGTTGGATTATGATGATCCAGGAAGGCAATAACAAAAACAACAAAAGGTCTTTTTAAAAGGTATTTTGGGATCAAAAAAGAAGAAGAAAGAGTTGGATTCACTAGGTGATGTCATGTTAATGGGAGGTTGGAAGAAAAAAATTGTTCAGAGGCAACATGGTTTTTAAATGGGAAAGGGCAGAACAAATAGAATTAAGAGTGAACTGAAGTCCAAGAGATGGAAAGATAGTGTATTGTCACTTAAAATTAATTCACATATTCTGGTCCAGTCAAATCACATCCTAGGGCCCCATAGAATTCAACTCAATTCAATAAATATCTACTAAACACCTCAAATGTATAAGGCATTGTGGAAGGTTCTGTAAATACAAATATAAAAATGGAATAGTCCCTACCCACAAGCAGCTTATAGTCTACTGAAGGCATAGAGGAAACATATAATAGGTACACAAATATCATTCAAGGGAAATGTAGGAGGGCAAGAATACTAACCACTAAGGGAATAAAGGAAAGCTTCATAGAGTATGTGGCACCTGAGGCCCCCTGAAGGAAAACAAGGAGTGAAGAGGAGGAATGAGTGCATGCAAGCCAGAGGAATGGTTTGTGAGAAGATGTTGTTGTTCATTCTTTCATCCTTCATTTTTGAAGAGGACCAATGACACCACAGGGTGATACCTTGACTCACTTGCAAATCAGATTTAAGTGAGGCAGAGTTGCACAAAGCTGTCAGCCTCACTCTCTTTTCCAGAGTCATTGAAGTCCAGTTGCAAGACAAAAGTCAAGATAACTGGCAATGGCCCAGGATGCAGTGGATGACCTTGGCGTCTTCTATGTCTAAACAAGCTCTAAGCGCTCCATAGCACCTACTTCAACTGCCTTCATGGCCATTGGAACAAATTGTTCTCCTCTATCAACTATGCTGGGGCAAGTCTTCACATGCTTGGGATAGACATCCCCTTCCCCCCAATTCACTGACAAGTTTGAGGTGTGTTGGTTTCCCTCAACCTGATCCAGCCTGTATGCTGACACAGTTTTACCAAGGGGTAGCCAACACACATGCTTTAGCTTCTTGGAACCTCAGGAGAAAGTTGGGTGACAGGTGGACACCAAAAGTGGATGAGCAGCCCTGAAAAGAGCTCAGCAAACCCTCACACCTCACACCTTAACACCAGGGTATCAATCTTCTCTGAATACCCCATACATCCCTGTGAGACGGTGTGAGAAAATATGGGAGTGTCAGATAGAATGTTGAGTTGGTTCAGGTAAATGTTCATAGTCAATTCTTTTTTCTAGACACAAAGTTTATTAAAAAAAAAAAATCCAAAGGTGTTGGAGAATGATGGAACATGCCTGAAATGGAAGTGGGAACCAAATGGTAGAGGGCCTTAAATGTTAGGGTAAGGGAAAGGAGAGTAGAAGAGCACAACCATTTATGAAGCATCAATTATGTGCTTTATGCTAAGTGCTTTAAAAAATATTTCATTGGTCCTCACAACAGCCCTGTGAAGAAAGTGTTTTTATCATCCTTACTTTACATTTGAGGAAACTGAAGCAGACAATTAAGTGACTTGCCAAGGGCCATATAGTAAGTGTCTGAGGTCAGATTTGAACTACTTTATCTTCCAGGTAATAGGTAGTCCCAGAAGATTTTTAAGCGTTGAGATGACATACTCAGATGTTTTAGGAAGACAATTTTGGCAGCTGTTTAGAGGATGGATTAGAGAGGGAGCAAATGGAAGCAGGAAGAACAACTAGTCCAGTAGATTGAGGGTGAAGAGGGAAGGCCTGATTTAGGCTGGTGGCAAGCTGTAGACATGACTATGGAACTCTTATTGTTAGTTATAAAAGATTGAGAGAGGGCAAAACCATTGGATTGAAGAATTTTGTGGTGGCCTTAAAGATCATCTAATACAACCACTTCCTTTTACAAGTAAGTACATGAAGACCTTATGACGAATAGGATCAAACAGAAAAGTATTGGAAAAAAAATTTTTTTCCCCAATTTTCAAAACAAGGTAAACAATAGATCTTGGAAAACAGACAAGTATGTGTGTTCAGTTTTTTTCAGTCGTGTCCAACTCTTCATGACTTCATTTGGGGTTTTCTTGGCAAAAGTAATGGAGTGGATTGCCATTTCCTTCTCCAGCTCATTTTACAGAGAAGGAAACTGAGACAAACAGGGTTAGATGACTTGTGCAGGGTCCCACAGCTAGTTAGTGTCTGAGGCCAGATTTGAACTCAGGAAGATGAGTCTTTTGGCCTGACACTCTATCTACTGTACCACCTAGCTGCCCCTATAGATAGGTAAGCTTCACATAAATTATTAGCAACATTTTAGAACAAATTGTTAAACAAATAATATATGAGTGTTAATAAAAGAAGCCTCATTTCTTTTTTTAATAGGATTCTCGATTAGATGAAGGGAATAGCCTGGGTATAATGTTTGGATTTCACTCATACTTTTGACAAGGTTTTACATGGTCCCCTTAAGAACAAATCAAGAAAAATGGGCTGGATAATAATACTGAGTAAAAAGATTATAGAATAATGACATGGTATGAACCTGAGTGGTGGTTTTAGATGGAGTATCAAAAGACACACATTTTTATCACTTCCTTGAAGGAAGACATAGAGGTGATGCTTTTGCTTATCATATTTGCAGATAACACAAACCTAGGAGGAATAGCTAGCATGATAAAATGCAAGAATCAGACAATGGTTACGACAAGTAAAAATGCTAGGTTGAAATCAACAAAAATAACAGGTATAAATGTAAGATTTTTTCATTTGGATTTAAAAATCAATTCCACAAGTACAAAATGGAGACTTAACCTGACTATAATTCAGTGGAAAAGATCTAAGATTTCTAGTTGACCACAAGGTTCGGTGATATAAGCCAGTAATATTGTGACCACTAAAAAAAAAAAAAAAAAAGCTGAAGCACTCTTCAGAATACAGGGTGTTCCAAAAATCTTAGTGTATTTTTATGCTCTTAAAGCTTAAAACTTCACTGAGACTCTGAGCTGGTCAATCGCCATTTGAATTAATTATGTTTAAAACTGGACACTGCATTTACCACTAGAAGGACTAGGTATGTCAACTGATGAAAAACTGTTACTATGTTTTTACTTTGAAGGAAAAATTACCTTGAAATAAAACTTTTTAAGGCCTATCTATTTTCTTTGCTTTGTGGATTTTAAAAAAAATGTACTGCATAAATTGGCATAGTTTCATTCTTCAAGCAATTCTTAAATTCTGATCATTCTTTTGAAAGACTGTAAAAGAGTAGATTATAAAACCAGAGAATGTCTCTCAGGATGATGAAAATGACTGGAAATCTAGTCATGCAAAAGAATAAATGAAAGGAACTTGAGAGTTTTCAACTAGAAAAAAGAAAATTAAGGGGAGAAATCAAAGCTATCCTCCAATATGTAAATTGCTGTCACATAGAAATATGAGCAAACTCTTCCTATGTCACCCCAAGGGACAGAGTTAGAATTGATGGAGTGAAATTTCAACATTTTCAATCGTAGAAAAGAAAAACTTTCTAAAATCAAAAGCAGTATTAGAATAGGTTGGCTGCTTCATGAAGCAGTAAAATCTTTGTTACTGGGGAAAAAAATGGAAATGGAGATTGGATGGCTCCCAGGTAGGAATGACAGCCCTTGAAAGGGAAGAATAGATCAGATAATTTCTCTCATCCCTTCCAAGTCTGAGATTCTGTGATTCTGTGAAAGGTGAAGTGTTTATGGGGAAATTATGCTTAAGCAGAGGAAGAAAGAATCTTTTACAAAATATGTTTGGAGCTCTGAAATTAAAGCCTAAATATCCAACCTCCAGGAGAATATTTCTCCTTAAGAGAAACCTTACTAAGAGTTGGCTACTTAGATGAAGGTGAATTGAATTGATTTCATTGGACCTACAGAAAAATTCTTATAAGTATGACATTGGGAGCTCTTCCAGATGTTGGATAGCAAGAAACCATGTCCAGAAGCAAATAGATTAAGGAGTCTAATTGAGAATGTCTTTTGATTTGCTATGTCCTTAAAATGATTCAACAACTGTTCACTGACTCACCTTAAAAAAATATTTTGCAAAACACCTGTTAAGCACATTTACACATCCAATATTGAAAGCACTGGGAGAAGGAATGAATTCAGTAGTGCAATTCCTAATTGGGGTGGAAAAGACAAGGTCAGCCAGACTATCAAACTTTCACAGAGAAACAAGGAATATGTCAAACTGTATATTACAAATTGTAATCATAAAGAAAGGCAGGGACATGCAATCTGTAGCCCAGAAGTTGTTGACCCCTAAAAAGAACAGGACAGATAGCTGAGGGATACAAATTGACTGAACATTCCTGTGCAGACACAGGCACACATTCAAATACACAACTAAATGATTAGTGGACAAGTCTAATTAAATATGAAGTGGGATCTTGTTGATGGAGAATTTCTCTACTAAGAGATTTTCCATTCAAAAAGGTTTCAGGCCAGAAATTGTCCTTCATTCACTACTGTAGTCTGCATTCTTGATAGCAGCTCTCAAACACTGCCAACATCGTTACAAGCTTGCTTTATACAGCTCCATGCAGTTCTCCTATTTCCCATTACTTAAAGAATTTCATGAAAAATACTGAGGGAATAAGAACAGACAGGATGGCTCCCAGGCTTGGAAGTCTTCACCTGTTTCATTTCTATCCAACTCCAGAGTTGTTTCCAAGACAGCTTGAATTGATAAAGAGCACAGACAATCATCATATTTCTGTCACTTTTAGTGACCCATGCAGCAAAATATTAATAACAATTCACATTTCTCTAGCATTTTAGGATATATGAAATGTACTTATCACAACCTTATGGGGTAGGTGGTGCAAGGGTTATTATCCTCATTCTACAAAGGAGAAAACAGAGTTATAGCAGTTAAGTGACTTGCCCAGAGAAGCAAAGATGGAACTTGAACCCAGGACTTCCAACTATAACACCAGTCCTCTTCCTCCTACATTATTCTGCTTCTAGCATGAGCTAGTACCCTGAATTCAGTTCTCTTTAGGTCATTTGGTGTACATAGATGAAGAGAGTTAATCATCCATTTCTCTAGCTATCAGTTCCTAATGACCCAAACCACTTGGGCAAAGGGTAGTGGGTTAGTCAGCAAGAGGATGCTGACAATTTTCATTTTTTAAAAAATGGAAGGGGGCTTTACACACGCTCAGATCACTTAAGATGGAGGCATCCACGTGAGAGATAGCAGGTGCTGGCTTCTGGGACAAAACATTCTGTATTTCCCTACTACGGGCTTAGGAGCAACCACTTTTCATTGACAGTGTCAGCAAAATGAGCCAGGCCTTTAAAACTAGAAGACTATGACAGTTTCTGTGTGTGTCTCTCTCTATGGCTCTATTGTTTCTGTCTCTGTCTCTCTGTTTCTCTGTCTCTCTGTCTCTCCCTCTCTATCTCTTCCTAGTAGATGAAGGTCCTATTCATTCAAAATACTGGCCATACACATTAATAGCTGAGAGCAAAGACTACTTTCCTTTTCTCCCTTTAGTTTCTGTGACCCCAAAAAATGGGCCTAGGGACTAGTCTGTTTCATTTGTCCTTTTCGGTTTTAGGCACGGATGGTAAAGTCCCCAGAGAGCCACAGAAATTACAGGACAGATGGTGCTACCAGTCCATCAGGGAAGCCCGGAAATGCCAGGAAGCTGGGTCACAGGCCCAGCAGGGACTTTGGACTTAGAACTCAGTGGGACTATGCTACACAGGAAATGAGCTAAATTGTAAACTTAACCCCCTCCCTTTGACAATAAGGAGCCATTGGAGGAATGATGCCCTCAGGTATTGGGGAGGATGTTTATGCTATCCTTTTTGAAGTAAATATTTCTTTGTAAAAGTTAATCTGGTCATTAAGTAGTTAAATGGAACTATGATTCTGGGGACTTCTAAACTTAAAGGAAACCAATCAATGGAGGTTTGAGACACTGGCAGAAATGAGGAGAACCCTCAAGTCTTATAAGGAGAGTAGAGAACTGTGGGGAAAGGGTGAAATGCAATATACCTGGCCTTCATTCAGACAGTGAGGGCTAGGATCAATCATCAGGTACATTTATAGTAGAGGGAGCTAGAATATCGGATTGTGAATGAAAACAGAATGGAGGCAGAAACATGACAATGAAGTCAAAACCAGAGGTTATTGTAAAAACAAACAAAAATTAAGAAAGACAAAAAATCGGAGAGACAGAGACATCAAGAACGTAGGAGTCAAAGGGGCAGCCAATAGTAGAGATAAGGAGAGACAAGGAGCTAAGGTCAAAATACTCCAGAGGGCTACATTTGTTTCAAGGGCTCAGGATGATTATCAGGAAGTGAGACAAATTGTTGTACTCTTTCCACACCACTTTCCTTTATTGGGGGGCCAATGACAGCATGTACCAGACATACCCTCTCCCACCTCTTAAGAGGGATCTGCTTGTCAGAAAGCAGGAGGTAAACCTTGTGATTTCAGGGAATTAGCTTTGGGAAGTATTTCTGTCACTTCCTTAGAGGCTTAAAACTCATCACCTCCAAGAAGTATTCCATAGTAAAGCAAACTTTTCCCCTTGCCACTTATGCCTTCAATTTGAATCTTGTTACACTGAACTTGCTGAAATATTGCTTTGTAATTACTCTCAAGTTTTTATATGTATGCATTTTCTTACCCGACTAGATGATGTTTCTTGAATGCAAGAATCCATACGTTCTTATTCTGAAGAGTCTTCCAACACAGGTAAAGCTATTACTGTACACAAAACAGGTGGTCAACCAATGTTGGCAAAACACACACACACACACACACACACACACACACACACACACACACACCTGTTTATCTACATCATATTTTCTAAGTGCCCCTGTGAAAGTTAAGTACTCCAGGAGGAAGAGCATTGATCTTGACATCAGAAGAAATAGGTTCAACCTGGCTTCAAAATTTACTTCCAAAATAATCCTGGAAAAGTCACTTCTCTCTGAGTCCTCAATTATAAAATGAGAATAAATACATAACCTGCCACTTCGGTTTCTTTTGAAGAAAATACTTTGTAAATCTCAAAGCTGTCATATAAATGTGAGTTGTTAACACCAGCATCCTTGAAAATTTACGAAGCACCTTATGGAATCTCATTTGATCCTCACTATCTCACTTTGAAGTAGCTACTACAGGTATTATCATCCTCATTTCATAGATAAGGAAATTGAGGACGAGAAAAATAAAAAAAAAAACAACTTGTGCACAAATAGAGTCAAAATTCAAATCTCCTTCCTTTGCCACTATCTCATAGTAAACATTCGCAACCAAAATGGAATACAGGACTAAGCACAACATAAATATGATTATATCTCACTTTATAAACCACATTGGAAATGCCATTCAAAGATAACCTCTGTTCTCTTATACTGTTTTATAAAATGAAGAAAATTTTGTCAAGAAAAGAAATCACAGCTCATATTTTAATCAAAATTTTATATAGTATATTATCTTAAAAGGAGGTGTGACTTTACACAAATAAGATATCTTCTTGGCTATAATCCAACATTTAAAGAGATACCATTGGGCCAGATTCTAGAGGTTGATCAGTTACTTCCTAGATGTCCAAACTCAGGAGACAAGGCTTTTATCAATACCTTAGCTGGGTGAGTTTGACAGATATGGAAAGCAAATGGGCCACAGATTGCTCGGAGAGATGGAGAATAAGCTGCCCTGAGTTAATACTCTGTACATATTTTGCCTATATAGAGAAATTAATGAATAACTCACTTCTGCCAATTACAATCCTTGCTTTTGCTGTAAGGCAGGATCTGGGAGCTTAGGGAATGGGGGAAAGATTGCAAGGAATCATCTTGTACACCTCCCTTGTCTTAAGGAAGATAAGATAATATTACCGAATTTAATGGATGAGGCCCCAGAGACCAGAAAAGGTCTTTATTTGCCAGTGATTTATGTACCTAAGTTTCCACAGTCACTAAATGGTGGACAGGGTTAAGAACCTATGTGTCTTACCTCATTCACAGTACTTCTACACCATACGTCAGCCAATTTAAAAAGAATAACAACACTGATGCATGAATTCAATTTTAAAAGTATTTATCACTGAACTACTATGTGCCAAACATTGTACTAGGCACTGGAGGTACAAAGACAAAGTCAAACAATCTCTGCCCTCAGGGAACATACATTCTGTTGGAGTTAACAATGTGCACATGTAAGAAATACAAGATAAGAAATAATTTCTAGGTGATAGTCAAATAAGAAGGGAAATTTACTAACCACAGAAGAGGATTTCTAGATGGCATAAGAGAAAAGTGTTAGGGAAGGATAGGATAGGGTCCTAGAACACTGATATGGATGGAAACGAAGTAGTAGAGGAGGAGTAGAAATTAAATCTTCTGCTTAGGCAGCCTATAAATCTGGATCAACGGCCTTCTAAAGAAAGACAAAGGTCAATAGATCATCATATATTTGGTAATAGCAAAAATGTTGTTGGTTTGAATATAGAAACCTAAGAAAGAGAATGGGAAAGGGAGGGTGTGGTTCATGTGGAGAAGCAGAACAAATATCCAGTCCTTGGTCAAGATAGGTCAGTGGATCATGTGGGCCAGATTGGTTATTGGGAAGTAAGGAATGTTAGAGGTACTCACCCTCAGCCAACTCAGGTGTACCTTAGATACAGCCGACAGGAGCCCCAGGGAGAATTACCTAAAGGAAAGGTTTTGTTCATGTTTAGTCTCCCTAAATAGGGGAATAGAAAATAACTCTGGAAATGTAGATCAGATAGGATGGGTACTTATTTCTTCTACATGAAAGTTCTCTGACCCTTCTTCCTTTCTTCTCTAGTATATTCTTTTCCCCCTCACTTTCCTTTCTTCCTTTAAGATCATCTAAATATAACAAAACCATCCAGGCCCTGTGGTTTATTTAACTCTCTCCATGACCTCTAATAACATGAGGGTTCTCAGGGGACCCTTGGGTCAACTCCTTCATAAAAATTTAAACTCTTCATCCTTGTATGGACTATCCCAATTGCTAGATCCTTTTTCCCTTTTCATGATCTCCCCCAGGATATGTGGAGCAAGAGGTGGAAGGCCAGAAAATGCTTGTTCCTGGATTGAGGACAAAGCCCTATCATACCACCGTCTCCCCAGTACTTCTAAATTCTAGAATAGCCGTTTTTGAAAGGCCTGCTCATGGCAGATGCATAGTGTTCCATCTGACTTTGGTTGGGAAGAAATCACTTTTGGAAGAATTAGTAGCTATTTAGCTGATTCTTAGCTTCTGTGACTGACTTAGTGTAACCATGAATGGCTATGTCTGATGGGTAAAACTGACTAGAGATCAGGCTGACATTCTTTTAACCTGACATATTATCAATTTTCTGTAGAAATTCTGTGTCCAGATTAGAAAGGTCTGATACCTTAGGGTCTTAGAGGAGTCTAATTTGATCCATTTCTCTATGTGAGCTGACCCCAAACCAGGTGTTATGGGCCAAAAATTTCCTTCACTATAACCCATTAAGCTGGTATTTATTTTTGTATTTGTCTCTAGGTCTTGTTTTCTTGTAAAGACCAGCTATGCTGTTTTGGGACTCCTTGCCTAGGGCTGTGCTCTAGTTAATGATTTAACAGTGCATATGCAATAGCCCTTAGGTTTTTTTTTTATTAATGACATTTTTTTTTATATTTATATGACGTCTTTTGTTCCAAGGTATCTCTATGTCAAATGCTGCATGAATTATTCACATATAGATGCAGGCAAACCCTGAAAATAGGGTCTTGCAAATACCATTGATCTGTACAAGGAGCCCTGACTCAGCCCTTCTTGCCCTGGAGCAATGATCTGACAGCCAACAGCATCCAGAAGCTAAAGGCATGCTAGAGAATTACCATTGCCAGAAGAGGTCCAAAAAGCCAATGAGGAGAAGAATGCCCTAAAAAGCAAAATTGGCCAAATGGAAAAGGAAGTCCAAAAGATCACTGAAGAAAATACTTCCTTAAAAATTAGAATAGAGTAACTGGAAGCTAGTGACTTTATGAGAAATCAAGACACTGTAAAAACAAATCCAAAAGAATGAAAAAATAGAAGAGAATGTGAAATATCTCATTGGAAAAACAACTGATCTGGAAAATAGATCCAGGAGAGAGAATTTAAAAATTATTGGACTATCTGAATGCCATGATCAAAAAAAGAGCCTAGACATCATCATTCAAGAAATGATCAAGGAAAACTGATATATTAGGACCAGAGGGCAAAATAGGAATTGAAAGAATCCACCGATCTCCTCCTGAAAGAGATCCCCAAAGGAGAACTCCTAGGAATATTGTAGCCAAATTCCAGAGTTCCCAGGTTGAGGAGAAAATATTACAAGCAGCCAAAAAGAAACAATTCAAGTATTGTGGAAACACAATCAGGATAACACAAGATTTAGCAGCTTCTACATTAAGGGACCGCAGGGCATAGAATATAATATACCAGAGGGCAAAGGAAATAGGATTACAACCAAGAATCACCTACCCAGCAAAACTGAGTATAATCCTGCAGGGGAAAAAATGGTCATTCAGTGAAATAGAGGACTTTCAAGCATTCTTGATGAAAAGACCAGAGTTGAATAGAAAATTTGATTTTCAAATACAATACTCAAGTGAAACATGAAGAGGTAAACAGGAAAGAGAAAATCGTAAGAGACTTATTAAGGTTGAACTGTTTACATCCTGGAAAGATGATATTTGTAATTCATGAGACCTTTGTCAGTATTAGGGTAGTTGGAGGGAAAAAAATTATATGTATGTATATATAGGTATAGATAGATAGAGGGCACAGGTTGAGTTGAAAATGATGGGGTCATATCTGGAGAATAAAATTAAGGGGTGAGAGAAGAATATATTAGGAGAAGGAGAAAGGGAGAGGTAGAATGGGGTAAATTATCCCACAAAAAAAAAAACAGAAAAGAAAAAGCTCTTACAGTAGAGGGGAAACAGAGGAAGGTGAGAGGGAATGAGTGAATCTTATTCTCATAGGATTTGACTTAAGGAGGGATTACCATACACACTCAATTGGGTGCAGAAATCTGTCTTACCCTACAGGAAAATGGGGGGGGGGGCAAGAGAGTAGGGGAATGATAGAGTGGAGGGCAGATTGGGAAAGGGAGTAATAAGAAGCAAATACTTCTGAGGAGGAACAGGGTCAAAAGAAAGAATAGAATAAATGGGTGGGCAGGATAGGATTAAGGGAAATAGAGTTAGTTTTTCACAGCATGTCTACTATGGAAGTGTTTTGCATAACTGCACATATATAACCTATATTCAGTTGCTTGCCTTACCAATGAGGGTGGGTGGGGAGGGAGGAAGGGAGAAAATTTGGAACCCAAATCTTTAAAAACACGTTTAAAAAAATGTTTTCACATGCAACTGGGAAATAAGATGTACAGGAAATGGGGTACAGAAATCCATCCTGCCCTACAGGAAAATTGAAGGGGACAGGGATAAGAGAAGGGGGGGAGAGATAGAAGGGAAGGCAGACTAGGGGAAGGGGTATTCAGAATGCATGCCATCTTGGGGTGGGGGGAGGGCAAGATAGGGTGAAAATTTGGAACTCAAAATCTTGTGGAAGTAAATGTTGAAAACAAAACAAAAAAAAATTACCATTAAAAAAAAAAAGAGTCCATACAATATACAATCTAATCCCCTCATTTTAGAGATGAGTAAACTAAAGTTCAGGTCTTGTCCAAGATCACAGGTAGAAAGTGTCAGAAGCAAAGATTTGCATCTGGAGTCATTCTGTCACATTGTTTATATAATGCCCTGGTCAGACTACATCTGGACTATTATGTTCTACTTTGGGGAATAAAATTTTTCATCCTTCTCTAAAAAAAAAAAAAAAAAGAGAATTGTCATTGCCAGTTTTTATTAAAATGCAGTACAATTACTTTTAGGCCCATCATCAATTTGTAGGCCTTTGACAGCCCAAATCTTTATGAATGCCTTGCTTGTGTCCATATAACATCACAGAACTACTATTGGGCCCAAGGGGTTTGTTTGGTTGATCACCCTCTACTTCTAAAGGGGCCCCTAGATCTGAACTGACTTACACAAAATAGGTTCAGTCCTGGGGGAGTCTGGTATCTGGGGAAAGGAATCAGGATCTATTTCTTCCTATCTCTGGTTCTTTATATCCCGTGGGAGCCCTAGGGAGAATCACCTAAAGTACAGGTTTGGTTCATAGTTAGAGTGTCCCCAAAAAGGGGAGTACAAAGGTACTCAGTGGGGAATGCAGATCAGACATAGGATAGAGATTTGTTTCCTCTACATAAAAGAAATGTCTAAAACACAGAAGACTCACAGGTGAAGCAGGAACTTACTATTATATTCTCTCAGGAGGAGGATGTTTAAAACATTAAGATATGAAGTGCTTAGAGAAAATGTTGAATAGGCATCTCATCTTCACACCACCTAGTACATTCAAAAAATTCCCTCAAAATTTATATCTTCTGAACATCTAGGTCGAGGGCTTTGCTCATCCTTAGGTAAGTGTCAGAAGGTATCTTCTCTTCCGAGAAATTCTGTAATAAATGGGAGGTGAGGGGGGAGGTTACTAGTACAATCAACACCAATGGAGGGACATAGTAGACCTCAGCTTCTCACACTAACAAAGTTGCCTCCAAATCTGGAAATAAATAGAATCATTATTCTGTCACTTAGCTCAAGTAAAGAAATATCAAGCAAAAAGGCACTCATGGCCTTGAGATCCTGACTCAAGCTGACCTGAACAACTACCTGCTCTGTTAGCTACATGTGAGCAAATTGACATTTTTGCCAGGGTTGGGGAGGGCATCCCTAAATACTCCACCCTAATCATCACAGGGAGTCCCAGAGAAAACGTTCCAAGCTACAAGTTACAGGAGAGTGGAAGAAGAGACAATGTTAGAGGGCAGAACCACTTCTTTTAAGATACATCGAATCAACTCATGTGAACTTAATGGCTTGTCCTTTCTGATGAAAATGGGAGTAAGAAGGTGGAGTAAGAAAGGGAGAAAAGGGCAATTCATGGAACCCAACCATAAATGTTGAGTGGTGCTCAACATCTGCTGAACAGATGTATCACTAGAAGGGATCCAGTTCCAGACATGCTCAATGGGATGTACACTAACCACAGATAATTTGGGAGAAGGAAGTTCCCTGATTATGCCCAGTAGGCAGGTAGGTGGTGCAATGGATAGAGCACCTGGAGTCAGGAAGACCTGAATTAAATCCAGTCTTATACACTTACTAGCAGTGTAACCTTGGGCAGGTCACTTAACCTTTGCCTCAGTTTCCACAACTATAAAATGGAGGATAATAATAGCACCTACTTCTACAGAATTGTTGTGAGGGTCAAATAAGATATTTGTTAAGCTCTTAGTACAATGCCTAGAACATAGTAGGTACTTAATAAGTGTTATTGCTATTATTTTTTTTTAATATGTACAGGACAAACAGCAAGCAAATTCAGTCCTACATACAAGAATGACCTTATATTCCACTGAAACCTTGGAAAAGTGAGACGAAGCAGAGCAATTAGATCATGGTACCACATCATTAGATAGGACCTTCCTTTACCAATCTAACATCATCTTGCCAGCCTAATACCACCATGCCTAGCTACCACCACACCATCAATCTCAAACAATAGTAATAATAGCTACTATTTATAACACTTTAAGGTTTTCAAAGTACTTTACAAATATTATGTCATTTGATCTTCATAACTCTGGCTAAGGTAGATGCTATTATTATCCCCATTTTATAGATTAAAAAACTGAGGCAGACTGAGGTTAAATGACTTGACTAGGGCCACACAACTAAAGTCTAAAACCAAATTTCAACACAGGTCTTCTTGCCTTCAGGTCCAGGACTCTAATTAACTGCACCATCTAACTAGATGAAAGAATTTAGACTGAAGCCCTGTGAGGTTAAGTGCTGTTCTGTAACATTACTAGGAGGATATCTCCATCCTAAAAGCAGAGCTTTTCTCTGTTCAATGTTTTTGTTTTTGTTTTTGTTTTGGCTGGGTGGGGAAGAAGGGAGGCGGAATATACAATACCAATGAGCTAGAAGAAAAGCATCCAACCCTAGTGTTCTTTGCCACAACATATTTTCATTCATCAGAAGCTAGATCAGCCCTTAAGATAGAACAAATATTCCAAAAAATCAATTGATTAATAATGAACAAGCATTTTTGAAGTGTCTACTTTGTGCCAGGTACTGAACTAGTTGTTGAGACTACAAGCGCAAAGAATGAAACAATCCATACCCACAATGAGCTTACATTCTAATTGGGGAGACTACAAAAGCATATGTATGGTATAAATATAAAGGTAACAAATACATATAGAAAATATGTTTTTATGCAAAGTAGTAAAATACAAGGTACTTGGGGGGTAAAGGCACTAGCATTTGGGAGGATCAGGAAGGGCTTCAGCAGAAGTCACTCTATCTAATTATGCTTTTAAAGGTGACCCAGGGAACCTCCCTGCTATCATTCCTGAAATCACAATCTACCTGGCTCTTTGGGGTTAAGATGGAGATGGTGTCTGATAATAGACAAATCCTTTTCCCATTCCAGGTAAGGGAAATTAGTGTTATACCATTGAAACCTTATTAGTTTATTAAATTAGTGACTAAGCAGGGCTCTGAAGGCACAGCAGAGAAAGTAAGTAGATTCTGATAGGGAAAATCATAGAATCATATGTTTAGAGTCAGAAGGGACCCTAGAGGCCATCTAATCCATTCCCTTGATTTTACAGATAAGGAAACTGAGGCCAGGAGAGGAAAAGACTTGCCAAGATTGTAGGAAGTTGTAGACTCTGTTCTTCTCACTCTTAATCTAGAGTACTTTTCATTTTAATCCCTGTGTGCAAGGATCCAGAAAATGGGCTATTAAGAGGAAAGGCAGGGCAGTAAGGGGAAGAACTATAACAGGCAGGGTTGCAAAACAAAGACCACAGGACAGGGTAGGACGTGGAAAAGAAAGGAGCAGTGTAATAAAAGTGATTTCTTTGTATATTATAGAGTAGCCTAGGAAAAGTCACACCCAATGACCCTGACCTTAGGTAACTCAGATAGGACCTAGAAAGGTGCTGACACAGTTATGGAATACTGGTATCGTGGAGGGCCTTCCACTAATTTAGACAGATGAGCACATTCCCAAAACGCCCTCCACAGCCCTACCTCCTCCTGACCTCCGGTAAAATCCATTCTAATCCTACGGCTCCATGACTGCGCTTGCACGTAGGGAAAATGTTAACAAAAGTTCTGAAGGGTATGGAGAAGCCTTGTATGCTTTGGCGTCATCCCATGTGAGTAATAAGAATAGCAATTCTCACACAACACTTAGAATTTAGTCTACCAAGATTAAGAGCAGCTGCTCAAACTTAACAGGACTAAATGTTGGCAGCACAAGTTCACAGCAGTTTTATTTGAAAGGCAACATGGTTCTAACATGCAGCAGGGCAGATGGAGGTCTAGGAGAGGTGGAGCCCAAGCAGACCGGCGCTGCCTTGCCTTAGAAGCAGAAAGAAGCCTACATTTCACTCCAGAACAAGCTGTAGGGCTCAAATGCCATGCCAGGCCGGCAGCAGTACCCAAAGTCTGGGAGGTGGAGGAGAAGTTTGACCCAAGGATGCCAGAAAGCCCTCCCCACACCTAGATCTCCCCATCACCTCTTAAATCTGCTGTGAGAGGTTTAGTCCTATGTATCTTATAGGCTTCCAGAGTTTCCATAAAATTAGAAATACCCCCTAGGAGGGAGAACACTTTAGAATTTTATCAACACCTTAGATTGAATGAGTTTTGACAGGTGTGGAGACCAAGGTCCCACAGAAATGAGCTGCAGAATAGAGTCCTGGGAGAGGTGGAGAATATGTTTCCCTAAGTATTCAGTACATATTTATGTATGTACATATTGCCTCCACCCCATAAAAAGTAAGCTTCCTGAGAGCAGAGTGTTCGCCTTCCTCACCTCCACATCCTGGCTTCCTTCCAAGAGTCAGTTCAAATTCCACCTTCTACTGAAGGCCTTTCCAGTCCCTCCCTGCCACCACCACTGCTAGTGCCTTTTCTGTGAGATTGCCTTCTATTTATACTGTATATATCTTGAATGTCATAGATGTTTGTCTGTCTCTCCCATTAGGATCTGAACTCCATGAGGACAGGGACCCTGTTCCCCTCCCTCCCCCTTTTTTAAATGCACAGTGTCTGGCACTTTGTAGGTACTTGATAAATGCTCCGTGACTGTTAGACTGAAGTGGGATAGTGTCGAGTTGGTTACTTAATAGTTGATTGTTGACTGACTGACTTTGTATTCACAGCACCTCTGCAGTACCTGGCACAGAGAAGGTATTTAATAGCTCCTTGTTGATTTAGACCCTTACCAAGCACAAACCTAGCCGGGAATTACTTATCAGCAATCGGGAGTCAAAATAAAAGGCAAAGGAAATAAAGAATGGGTTTTTTTCTCCATCAGTATGAGCCACAGGAACACAAAGGAGCCTCCTTTTGTATCCTCGAGTTAAAACTCAAGTATTCAACAGACTGGCACCCCCTAAAACCACCACCATCACAAAACAACACTAATTTTGTTTCCATGTAACACAAACACAGCACACTGCATTGTGTATCCCAAACCCCATGGCTTGTGGTTCCCTTGGTAACAAAGCTTCCAGCATGGCTGCTGGTCATGGGGTCTAATGAGGGATTATGTAAGGGTCACAAAATTAATCTGATTTACTGCTTAAGACAGACCGCAAAAAAGCCTTTCTGTCGTTCTCATTTACTATCCTTTGCTTCCTGCCTCCTAAATGAAACCTCTGTGCCTCACGAAGGAATAAGAAAGCTCTAGGCCCAAACTCATGAAAATATATAACAATTTGAGGGGCAAAAACAAACCAGATCACAAGTGCAATTTACCCAGAGCCATAGATTGGGGTTTTGTTCTTAGCGTGCTAAATTTAGGAGGTACTAATAGAAGTAATAGTCTTTCCGTAATTTAACAAGAACTACTCGGTTAAAATACAGCGCCTTGAAGTCCTAGTGTGGGTTTAGCTCCTTTCCATCCCTTCTTATTCCACTTCCAGCAGTGGTCCAAAGGCCACAACTTTCACACCTCAAGACCCTTCTACCTCATTTAGCCCTACCTTCACTGTCCAACTATCTAACCACGGCAGTAGCAAAAATAAATAAATAAACAGAAAATAGCATAGAATTTCTTTCTCTCACTTCAATATTCCACCATCTGAGTCACCGCCCTCTGCACCCCACCCTTCGACTGAAGATACATTCCTAACACTTACCCTTAGGGCACTTTGTGGGACTTGTCTTGAAATTATAGCTGTGGTTCTGTGTTTAGTCAATTAAACGTAATCAATTTGGAAAGGCCAAATCACTATTAAATAACTAAATATTCTTTCACTTTCTCAGTATGGTTTACAAAAGTGTCATCCTCCTGACATTTCTATATTGTAGATTATGTTAATGTAATTATCCCAAAATGAGGAAACTGAGGCTTAGGGGGAAAAAAATGAAATGATTTCATCAAGGTCATATAGCTAGCTTGTGGTGGGACCAATAGTTAAATCCAATTCTATGGACTCCAGTTTATGTTCTTCTTATTTCAAAACCTCCATTTAAGGAGAGGGCTCTGCACAGACATCTCATTTCTCACCTTGCTGCACTATTCTGAGATTTCTCTGACTTCTCCACCATTCTGTCTTTAACACTGTACTCCTTTATCCACTCTCCTTTTCAGCTTCCCTTTCCATGTTGTCTTCCCTCAGGTCAAAGACTAGATTTCCTTTTTTTTTTAGTGTTTGTATCCCCAATGCTTAGAGCAGCATGTGGTACATAGTAGGCACTAAATAAATACTTATTGACTATTAATTGGGTGTCTCCTGCATTCTTTGTACCCAAGATTAAAATTTTTCATTATCATAGTTTTATTCAGTCAGTCAACAAACATTTATTATGGTGTATTTTATGCCAGGCACTATACTATGTGCTGCCAATACAAATATAAGCAGAAAAACAGTCCCTGCCCATGCAAAATTTACATTCTAATGAGGGGGAAAGTTCAGGAGAGAGTCAGGAGTAAAGGCTGGAGAGGAATGAAGACATGGCTGGCCTGGGCTTTCTCCTTAAAGTGGAGGTTCTGGGAGGAACCGTCCAATCAGAAGGAGAGGTTGGAGGGTAAGGGCTGGGGTAGAGGTTACTTCCAATGTGTGAATTCCAGGACTGAAGTGAACTTCTAGTATGAAGGGGTTCCTGGTGCATGGGTAGAGAAATTCTATGAGAGAGTCAACTTTCGACAACGATATATTAGTTTTGTTACCTCCTTTTGTCTCTTTGGTACTTTCCAAAGAATAATAGTGGCCATTTCAGCTTATCTACTACAAAAACTATCTATTCTCCTAAAAGCCAAGGGACAGAGTTATACTCATTGAATGGAAAGGTCAAGAATAATAATAACTGCATAGAACCCAGAAAGAGAAAAATCAATGTCAAGGTTTCTCCAACATCATCCACACACGTTTATTATCAGAGCCATATGTAGGGGAGATCAATTTGGGCATCTGCTATGGACACAAACCTAAGAGGACTGTGCTTCCTCTTCGGCAAGAGTCGGTTCCTTTCTGCAGGGGTCCAAAGGCCACAATCCTAAAACTTCATGGTTCTGCCCTAGTATCTAGCCTCAAATCTAAGGATTAGGGGAACATATATGAGACACTCTGGAAGAGGCTATCACCTCTCCTTGCATGATCATATCCATAGTTGGACCATTCTATACCCCTGCAACCCATTCCCTCCCCCCAAGTGTCCTCTGCTACACACATACTCCAATCTTTTTTTTTTGTCCTAGGTGAAAGAATTCTTAGTTATATCTCTTAAAGTGATTAAAGTAAAGTTCCATATACTTTTGTAGCATGGCAATAAGCATACTTTTAATGAGAAAAAACATGTAGATGGCTACAGGGCATCACAGACCCTAGAAAGTATTTAAAAGTGAAATTTTGCACTGTTAGGAGAAAACCCCCAATAGTACTGAATCAGATTTCAGCAATTCAGGGAGATTCCATCTGCCTCCCTAGGGAATGGCAAAGCAAAATCGACACCAGTGTTGGGCCATGATGATAAACAAGGGAAAGAACCAAAAATTCCACTAGATGAAGACAGATACAACACAGAGAAACACCTCTTCAAGCATTTGGAAACTGAGAACCAAGGCAATGTAAATACTACTATATAGAGCTCTATTGAAACTGTGAATTGGCTTTCCATTCCTGCCGCCTACTCAACTAAATTCAGCTCAGTCATTCATTTCATTTAGACTAATTCATATCAAGTGGACATTCTCTGAGTAATACAGTACCAATTTTGATCTTTGAAACCATTTTGTTTTTTTTTTACAGACCAAGCCTTAAACTCAAATAACTCTGGTTCTCATTAATTGGCCAACAATAGGTCCCAGGTGCAAGTCCCACTTGGTCACTGTTTGGTCCCAGATTGGCTCACAGTGCATGCAAAAAGCAATTGTTTCTGTTTTGGCCCTGAGGGTCTTCCCCTCCCAGACTGATTTTTTTTTTTCCCTGGCTAGGTAAAGAGACCATTCTCTGTCTCATTTCTTACCTAGCCTTAACCACTGCTTGAGCATTGCCTTAGTCATATTGAGATTTGTTAAAGACCTTAGCATACAAAGGTCAAGGTCTTCCACTGCATCTGGGGCCATCTCCAGTCATCCTGATCTATAGCTTGCCACTGGACTCTGGAAGAGAAAATGAGGCTGGTGACTTTGCATAGCCCTGCTCTCACTTAAATCCATTTCACTTGCATGCTACAGCATCACCTCCCTGCTGTCCTAGTCTTCTTCCAGAACAAAGGAAACTGACAACAACAACAACAGTATCACAATGTGTCTAGACCTTCCTCAACTGATAGGAACCCCCTTAGTTTCCAGTTCTTTGGCCCCACAAAAAGATCTGCTATATATACTTTTGTGCCTAAGGGACCTTTTCCTATCTTTAATGATCTCTTTGGTATATAAACTATGCGGAGGTACATGAATATAATGGAAAACTATTATGTTATAAAAAATGAGGGAAAAGACAACTCCAAAGAAGCACGGATAGACTTGTATAAGTTGATACAGAATGAGATGAGCAGAACCAAAAGAATTTATACTATAATATCAATATTATAAAACAATTTTAAAGACTTGTATAAACTGGTGAAGAATAAAATGTTCAGAACCAAGGAAAGATAAACAACTTCAAAAGCCATAAGAATTCTGATCAATGCAATGATTATACAGGATTCCAGAGAGCTAATGATGAAGCATGCTGTCCACCTTTTGACAGAGAGCCTGATGGACTCAGGGTACAAAAGGAAAATGAAACGTATGTGTGTGTGTGTGTGTGTGTGTGTGTGTGTGTGTGTGTGTGTGTGTGTGAGTGAGTGATATGGCCAATAAGGGAATTTGTTTTCCTTGACTATATATATTTGTTACATCCCCTCAATGGGATGTGCAGGGAGAGGCAGAGAAAATAAATGTGTTAAATTAAAAAAAAATTTTTTAAAAAGAAAACATTGGCAAATAATTTGTATGTAAGGAATTAACCTTACTAGTTAACCATACTAGCTCCAATATATCAATAATATCAATTCCCTAAATTTCTGTAACATTTTACAGCTTAGAAGGTATTTTCCACATATATCATAGCATATTAATTATATCATATCATATTATTTCACATATGTTATATCATTTGATTCTCAAAATCCCTATGAGGTAGGTAGGGCAGTTATTATCTACATTTTAAATTCAAGAAAACTGAAGCTGAGAGTGATTAAGTGACTTTTTTATAGGTTATATAAGCCCTTATTAAATGTATAAGTAGTAATAAGGACAAGTTTTTAACCCAGGTGTTCTGTCTCCAAACCCATATGTTTCAGTCTATTATACCAATCAATTGATAATAGTAATCAGTCAGCAGATATGTGTCTATCATGTTTAGGGCAGTGCTTTATGGAGAATACAAAGAATTAGAAAATATGTTACTTGCTCTAAAATAACTTACAATCTAGTTTAGGAGACAAGATGTGTATCTACTTTAAAAAAATATATAACCAAACATAGGAACCGTATTTTATAACTCTATCCTCAGCACTTAGAATTGTAGTCAGCATTCTATAAATGTTTATAGGTGGTGGTGGTGTTAAAGTTGATGAGTGATAAGGACATATATGTTATAAGAATTCAGAGGAAGGAAGGTCACTATATGGGCAGCATTGCTTAGAGAGAATTTCTTCAGGCAATCTACTGGTGTGGCACCTTGGCTGCCTTTCTAGTATTATAGAATATCAAAATAGGAATTCTGAGTTGTGTTTATCAGTTTCAAACACCAAAAACATTGTATTACATAGCCCCAGCTTCCCCCCCCCCCCCAAATCATTGTCAGAGAGGCAGCATAGTAAGGTGAAATGATTGCTTGATTTAGAGTCAAAGGAGCTATTTTGAAACTATCCACCACTACTTAATATCTAGAAAAGCTTAGACAATGCTCTTAAACTTTTCAGGCCAGTTTCCTTAAACGGAAGATGAGTGGTGTGGGTTGGATTAGATGACTTCTAAGGTCCATTCACATCTAAATCTAATATGAATATGCTTAGAGAAGGGGAAGGATAGGGTAAGATATCACTTTTATTTTCAAGTTGGACTGAGACTATCATGGTATCTCTCAATCTTATTAGTGGATATTTAAAGCAAATGGAAACAGATAAATTAAAGTTCTTGATATTGAATTTCTCTCTGTGTATATGAAAATATGTATACATACATATATATGAATGCATATATGTATATATACACATACACATACATATGTATATGTATGTGTGTATATTTATATATATTTTTATATTATATATATATATGTTATACACATTTGTGATTTTTTCAACTTGAAGAAAAAGAACCATAAGTATATAGAATGTGCAAGTTAGAAAGGACCATGGAGATCATCCATGGAGACCTCCCTCATTTTAAAGACAAAGAAATGAGACCCAAGGAGGTAGATATTCTAGGACTCTAAGGCTTACCCGAGGTCACATAACCACTTAGCTACAGAACTACTAGAGCCCAAGCCTCTTGATTACCAAGCTCATGTTCTAGGGTGAGGGCACTGCTGCCATCTTCAATATTTCGGTCTGTTCACTGTATTGAACACAGTATGAGTCAGCCTCATTTCACCTTTCACTTGCAGCATGCTTCCATCGTGACATATCCAATAGGGTTTGTAGGGAAGTAGCCTTGCCAATTTCAGTACACCAGGTAAGACAAACATTTAATCCAGTTTGAAGATCTGACATGGAGATATAAGCCATGGCTCATGCACCTTTTGAACTTTCTTTGGCAGCTTCTGTTTAGAATCAGCATAAATGCCAAACAGGTGAGTGATCAGTATCCATGAAGCCCTACTCACACTCACAGGCTTGCAAAATTATTCTGGTCTAGACAATAATTAAAGTCAGAAAGTTGACTTAATTAAAGAAGATCTTTCCCTAACCTTCAGGGCAATTCCTGAGCATTCACTAAGAGTATTATTTATGAAGACAGCTCTGGTGATGCCCAATTCAATGAATAGATATCCTCTTAGGCAAAAATCTTCCCTTCTGATCTCTTACAGTATGATGAGATATCAGGGCTAGGTGGTGGCAGGGTCGGTCTGGCAAGAGGGGGGGAGATAAGTTGCACATTATTCTAAATATTTCAAGTATGAGGTCAAAGATTCTACTTTTATTATAAAGTCATCTAGCAAACAGAAATAGAATCTGATTCATATTCAGATCAGATGGCACACATGACCCTAGAGCCACGTCTATACTTTACTCTGTTCAACCCTTTAGACTGAGTCCCTTCTGTGCTTTTATACACTGGCACTTAGTTAACATGCTGTGTTGAGGGCCCATGACATGGAACTGCCATATAGGTGATACTGCCTTATAAGCAGACCTTTGTGATACTCCAGTAACTCTATCTCCTTAGATGGGGGTCTAAGAAAACATTACCTTCTACCTAGTCATCTCCAGTAAATCATACAAATGACAAGGTTCTTAAATTACATTAGTAATTTATCTGTGTATATGAGTTGCTTTTAAATCATACTTACATTTTTTACTATATATATGATTTTATATATATATGTATGTATATATATATATATATGTTCACCTCCCACTTAAGATTGAAGCCTCCACAAGCACAGAGATGTGTTCATCAATTCTTTTATATATATATATATATATATATATATATATATATTCCATAAAAACCTAGTGTAGTGTTCTGAACACAAAAAACAAACAAACAAGCAAAGAAACAAAAAAAAACCAACCCTGTGTGGAGAAGAATACAAATTGATACGCAAGGGATCTAACTGAGGTACTTCATGTCTCAATGCATCCCTGTAACAAAACCTAGCATGAAAAATCTTTCATTGTGGCCTAACATAGCATCTTAAATCACATAAGCCTTTTCATACTCTTACTGCTTTCAAACTCAAACCCTAAGTATTAGGTTATTTGTGCTTCTCACTCTTACACCTTCACTCCTCCTTTCTTACCCCTTGTGTAGACTCCTAGTCTCTCAAATTGTATGTGATCTCACACATTTTACAGATCTCATTATCACTGGCCCCCAGATGCTACAGCTGTTCTGTGGAGGGCTTACTCAAACTCACCAACTGGATGCTTCCAAATGCAACTTAATCCTTACTCTACCTGGACTCTCAGAAATGAAGGTTTACTATACAGGTGACCCTCAACCCCCAAGGATCTGCACCCATATAGTCACATTACTCTCAAACCACATATTTTTTAAGACAATCAATAATCAATCTAAATACAGTGTTAACTTTCCTCTCATGCCACATTTTCTAAATTTCATATTCTATACCTCTCAATTCTATCACAAATCATCAGGGACTCTCTTCCTTCCAAATGTATTGCACCAATTACCAGAATAGACAACTAAGTGGCACAGTGGACAGAATGTTGGATCTGGAGTCAGGAAGACTATTCTTTAAATCCAGCCTCAAATCTTCAAATCCAGCCTCAAACACTTACTGGCTGTGTGACTGTGGGCAAGTCACTTAACCCTGTTTATCTTAGTTCCCCATCAGTAAAATGATCTGGAGAAGGAAACAGCAACACATTCCAGTATTTTTGCCAAGAAAACCCCAAATGGAATCTCAAAGAGTTGAACATGATTAAAACAACTGAATAGCAAAAATTACCAGAATCCAGAAGAACGACCCAACCATCCTTTACAGTTTGGACAAGGTGGGGTGGACCCATAGCACCCTTCAATTTCTCATCTGGAAGGGTTCTTATATATCTACCTCCATCATTTTAGAAATCAAATAATTAAGAACCAAAGACAAGGGTATGGTCCAAGGTCAGACATCTAGTTTGAATCAGAAGGAGAAGTACAGAGATTTTCCATTTCTAGTCCCATGCTTTCTACTATTTACTTAAACATTCAAGGATTTTGTGCTTTCATCACGTGGATGTTCTTTCTACTAACTCAGATTACAACTCTTCCTTGCCTAATAGATAGTCTTTGTGAGTTATGATGGCTAAAAATTTCATCATCCTGAGGCTGAGCTGATATTTCTCTGAGCTTAGCTGGATGGTCCTCAGTTGATGACATATATACAGTTCATTACTAGACCCATGCATATAGCTATTCCAGCTTGTAAGGAAATGTAAGACTCTGCACTTTAATGACATAGCTTTCAAAGACCCAAGTACACTTCCACTCTATAATAAAACATTTACATAGGGCTTTAATAAAGGACCTGCACAAAAATTTTATTGGCCATTACCAGTACAGCCACCATGTACTGGTTATCATTAAATATGTTTAGCTAGGGATGTTATTTAGCTCATTCCCTTTCTTAGGCAAGTGAGAACTAGTGATATCCCTACTATATGTAGCTGAAAGAAAGAAGACATGTTAAGAGATGGATGAGTACTCATTAAATAATCATTTGATCAACAGACATTTGAACTCAGGTCCTCCTGACTCCAGGGCTGGTGCTCTATCCACTGAGCAACCTAGCTGCTCCAAAAAAAATATTTTTAATAAGAAGAATTTTTTGCCTACTTGAACTTCTCTGGCTCTCAACTTTCATATTTGTAAAATAAAAGGTTGGACTGGATAATTTTGGGGGAGTTATTTTTATTTTTTTTTAACATATTTATTATCTTATTTTCCCCAGTTATATATAAAACACATTTTTAACATTGTTTTTAAAACTTTGAGTTTCTAATTCTTTCCTTTACTCCTTCCCTACCACATCCCCTCCTTGAGAAGGCAAGCAATTCAAAATAGGTTATACATATGTAGTCACGCAAAACATTTCCACAGTAGTCATGTTGTAAAAGAAAACAAAGACAAAAAAGAAAAAAAAACTCAAGAAAAACAAAGTAAAAAAATATGCTTCAATTTGTATTCAGACACCATCAGTTCTTTCTCTGGGGATGGATAGTGTTTTTCCTAAGTCCTTCAGAGTTGTCTTGGATCTTTGTATTACTGAGAACAGCTAAGTCATTCACAGCTGATCATCTTACAATACTGTTGTTACTTTGTACACAGTACATTTCATTTTGCATCAGCCCATGCAACTCTTTCTGGGTTTTTCTGAGAGTATCCTGCTCATCATTTCTTATAGTACAACAGCATTCCATGATAATCACATACCACAACTTGGTCAGCCATTCTCCAATTAATAGGCATCCCCTCAATTTCCAATTCTTTGCCACCAGAAAAGAGCTGCTATAAATATTTTTGACATACCGGTCATTTTCCTTTTTGTTTTTTATCTCTTTTGGGATACAGACCTAGTAGGGGTATTACTCGGTCAAAGGGTATGCATGGTTTTTATAGCCCTTTGGGCATAGTTCCAAATTGCTCTACAGAATGGTTGAATCCATTCACCACTCCACCAACAATGCATTAATGTCTCATTTTCCCCATATCCCCTCCAACATTTGTCATTTTCCTTTTCTGTGTTGTTAGCCTATCTAATAGGTGTGAGGTAGGACCTCAGAGTTGTTTTAATGTGCATTTCTTCAATCAATAGTGAGTTAGAGTATTTTTTTCATATGGCTATAGATAGCTTAGATTCATCTGAAAACTGTTCATATCTTTTGGTCATTTATCAATTGGGGAATGGCTCTTATTTTTATAAATTGGACTCAGTTTGAGAAATGAAGTATTTTTCAGAGAAACTTGCTTCAAATTTTTTTTCCAGTTACTATTGCTAACTGTATTTCCCTCCATTCTATTTCCACCCCATATTTATTCTGTTCTCTCTCTCCTTTCACCCTGTCCCTTTTCAAAAGTGTTTTGCCTCTGACTACCCCCTCCCCCAATCTGTTCTCCCTTCTATCACACCACACTTCTTTTATCCCCCTACAAATTTCCTATAGGTTAAGATAGATTTCTATACTCTACTGAGTTTATATGTTATTACCTCTTTGAGCCAATTCTGAGAGTTCACTCATTTCCCCCATCACTGTTAAAGATTTTCTTGCCTCTTTTATGTGACATAATTTACCCCTACTCTACCTCTCCTTTTCCCTTTCTCCCAGTAAATTCTTCTCTCACCTCTTAATCTTATTTTTTTAATCATCATCCTTTCATATTCAACTCACATCTGTGCCCTCTGTCTATATAAATTCCTTCTAACTGTCCTAATAATGGTAAAGTTCTTATGAGTTATAAGTATCATCTTCCCATGTACGAATATACACAGTTTAAACTTGTTAAGTCCCTTATGGTTTCCCTTTTCTGTTTACTTTTTTATGTTTCTCTTGAGTCTTATATTTAAAAGTCAAATTTTCTATTCAGCTCTAGTCTTTTCATCAAGAATGCTTGAAAATCCTCTATCTCACTGAATGTCCATTTTTTTCCCCTGAAAGATTATACTCAGTATTGCTGGGTAGGTGATTCTTGGTGGTAATCCGAGTTCCTTTGACCTCTGGAATATCATATTCCAAGCACTCCAACCCTATAATGTAGAAGCTGTCAAATCTTGTGCTATCCTGACTGTGGTTCCACAATATTTGAATTGTTTTTATTGTTGTTGTTGTTTTTCTGGCTGCTTACAATAATTTCTCCTTGACCTGGGAGCTCTGGAATTTGGCAATAATATTCCTGGGAGTTTTCATTTTGGGATTTCTTTCAGGAAGTGATTGGTGGATTCTTCCTATTTCTATTTTACTCTCTGGTTCTAGAAAATCAGGGCAGTTTTCCCTTACAATTTCTTGAAAGATGATGTTGAGGCTCTCTCCTTTTTTTTTTTTTTTATTACGGCTTTCAAGCAGTATAATAATTTTCAAATTATCTTTCCTGGATCTATTTTCCAGGTCAGTTGTTTTTTCCAATGAGATATTTCACATTTCCTTCTATTTTTTCATTCTTTTGGTTTCGTTTTGTTGTTTCTTGACTTCTCATAAAGTTACTAGCTTCCATTTGCTCAATTCAAATTTTTAAGGAATTATTTGCTTTATGACATTTTGTACCTCCTTTTTGATTTGGCCAATTCCACTTTTTAAGACATTCCTCTTCTCATTAGCTTTTTGTGCCTCTTTTACCATTTGACTTAGTCTATTTTTTATGGTGTTATTTTCTTCAGTATTTTTTGTGTCTCCTTTACCAAGTTGTTGACTTTTTTTTCATGATTTTTGGATCACTCTCATTTCTCTTCCCAATTTTTCCTCTACTTCTCTTACTTGATTTTCAAAATCCTTTTTGAAAGGATTCTATGGCCTGAGACCAATTCGTATTTTTTCTTGGAGGGTTTGAATGTGGGAGCTTTGATTTTGTTGCCTTTTTCTGGGTATGTGTTTTGATCTTCCTTGTCACCATAATAACTTTCTATGGTCAGAATTTTTTACTCTTGTTTACTCATTTCCCAGCCTATTTCTTGACTTTTAACTCTTTATTTAAGTAGGGTTCTGCTTCTAGGGTGGAGGGTGCATTGTCCCAAGCTTCAGGGGTTTTGTGCAACTGTTTTCAGAGATACTTCTAGGGACCTGTAAGTTTTCAGTTCTTCCAAGTTGGTGTGATCTAAGAACAGGTGCTCTCATCTGTGAGCAACCACAAGTACTCTTTTCTGCCCTGGAACTATGATGAAGGTCTCTATTCCACTGAGGCCATAAGCTCCAGTATGCTAGTGCTCTTCTTTGCCCTGGGACTGCCACCCAGGACTGTGACCTGGATCAGAGTATGGGCAAAGCAACAGAGTCCTGCCTCAATGCTAGCAGAGAGACCCCTGTAATCTCCTTCTGACCAGTTGTTTGACCCCCTTACCATCTGTGGGTTAAGAGCTGCAAAAGTAGCTTCTGCTGCTGCTGCTACTGCTGTTGTTGATGATGATGATGATGATGATGATGATGGCGATGATTGAGTGACTCCCAAGGCCCGCTCCTGGTTTGCTGGGGTCCAGTCTGTGCTGGCTCCACCTGTGCTGGACTGTGCTCCATCTTCACACAATAGATCTTTCTTGCCGACCTTCTAAGTTGTCTTTGGCTGGAAAATTATTTCACTCTATCATTTTGTGGGTTCTGCTACTCAAGGAATTGTTTTATGGCCTTATTTAAAGGTATTCAAAGGGGTTTTTGGGATAGCTCAGGCAAGTCGTTGCCTTTTCTCTGCCATCTTGACACTGCCCTCCAGACTGGATAATTTCTCAGGTCCTTAGAAAGCTCTAATATTTTGCATTTCCCTAAGGGTATTCTGAAGAAACAAGCTTATTACCTGAGTTTAAGTATCATATTACCTGGGAAAGAAACTCCATTTGTAGCAAGATACTTTGGGTTACTGAACTATTTATACTCACTTTCACCTAGAAGAAAGCAGTACCACCCTGAAGGGCCTGGAACTGGAAACTAGATTCAAATTCCACCTTAGCTACAACCGCTATAAACTCAGTTAAGTTACTTAGTCTAGCACTTAGCACAGTGTCTGGTATGTAGTAGGCATTTAATAAATATTTATTGGTTATTGATTGATTGATTAAGCTCCTTGCGTCTCAGTTTCTTCATCTGTAAAACAAGGGGTTTAAACTACATGATCTTGGAGGTCTAGGTCTATGATACTATGTTCCTATAAACTTTAATGTAGAAAAAAAAATAGAGAAAGACAGATCATGAGAAGAGCTGACTCATAGTGGGCACTGCAGTTGGAAGAACTTGTGAGGGAAATAGGTATTTTGGGCATTTGGAAGTAGGGAAAAAAAAGTGGAGGAGTAGATACTAAAATGAGTTAGAAAGATCATGAAGAGGAATGCTATCTTCTTCACCATTTTCCCCAGGATCAGATTTTCTTATTAAAGACTTTATTAAACTGTCTATTTCAAGATTAAAGAACCCAGGTAGCACATGTTATCTAATTCTCACCTCATATATATCCTTTCTCTTCCTTATAGGGTCAATCACCTATTCTGCAGGCACAATCTTCTACTCATAATAGAACAAATGAACCCCAAATAAGGCATAAATACAGGCCATTTCTGTGTTAAGATAAGAAAATTGTGACTCCTGGACTCAAGCCCTTGTGACTGGATATATTAATCACAATGTTTTTGTCATCGAATTATACAGAGATGTTTGAGAAATGATTATTAATAATGAATATCTTGGGGAGAATCAAAGGCTTACCCCTTTTTTTAAATTTCTCATTTTAAAAATTTCCCTTTTCTAGAATGACATTACTGATAATGATATTGCATTGACTCTCCTAGATCTTGATTAGACCCCACCCAACCTTGCAAGGAATTTAATCTAGGCTAGAGAAGCCCATTTTATTCTACTCAAGCTTGGGTGGAGACAGATGCTTTTGTCTAGATAGCTAATGCTGAAGGTGTCTGAGTAGAGATAATTTCTTAGTCCTCGGGTCACTCTCAGCTCCCCATTGAAAAGGGTATACATTCTTTGAATTGATAGCCTAAAGCTATGGGTAGTGGGGTATAGAGATACTTTACCTATCCAAGAGATACTCAGCCCTTCATTTTAATATAACCCACCTCCAATCATGTTAACCAATTAGATTTGATTGCTGTTTGATGGACCACCTACTGTTTTGAAGGGTATATAAACTGTGAATCCTCTGCCATGATGGTCTTTTGGTCTAACGGGCTGGTCTTATTTATAAAATTATTAAATTACCCAGAAACTATGTCTCTCAAACTTTTTAGTCATCACAGATGACAGGTGAGCACAGTTGAACAAGTTTCAGAGAAAAACTTAATGCAATTGAATATAAGTTTATTTTATGTTGTATAGCCTCATGTATCAATTCAGATTAATGTTGTTTCAATGATCAAATCAACAGGTATGCCCTAGGCACCTTTTCCAACCATACAGGCATGACAGTCTGCCATAATTAGAATGCACATGAAAGCATCATTAGCAAGAACATGAATACATAGGTGCTGTAACTCACAAGGCTGATGAGGAATGACTAATTATTTGGAAGCACTCTGAAAATATAAAAGGCTATAGAAATGCTAAATAGCATCATAACCCTGGAAGGGCAATTAGAGTGTTTAGAATTAGCAGCCAGTTTGTTTTTTCTTTCCCTTAAACACAGGTTATTGCATAAAAATAATTATAATAGGCAAAATTGTGTTTAGTATCAAATCTAATTAAGTTTTTTCCCCTCAATTATCAAGCTAATTTTATTAAATATTTTCAACTCTTATTGCTTAGGGTCATCAGTTTGTGTATCAATTTCATTAAATGTACCCACTATGTAAATGAAAGCTTAACGTTTACTAGACAAGGAAACAAGTATTTATTAAGTGCTTACAATGTGCTAAATTCTGGGACTACAAATAGAAGCAAAAAGAATTAAGAAATTAAGAATTAAGAAATTTACATTCTGATGAGGGAAGACAACACACAAAAGATAGCTGAAAAGGGAGGAAAAGGAGGAGAAAAAAGGCACCCACATGAAAGTGTGGTTCCGAAGTCCAGAAAGTCAGGAGCAGAGCCGGGAGGGGAATGAAGGCTAGACAGCATGGCTGGACAAAATGGAGGCTCCAAGAAAATCTCAACAATTCAAGAAGGGAACTGAGCAATATTCTAGGATAATAGAATAGGAAGAGTGGTTGGATGCATGTTCTAAGATGAGAACGTCACAGATACTCAAGGCAAGTTCCAGGATGAGATAGCAGCTAAGTCACACTTATGAAATAAGAAGAGTCTGTCAGGAGGGTCATGCATGTAAGTTTCTGTTTCCAAGTTTTTGAAAATGTACATGATGCATTTCAGTTATTTTATTTAATCTGTACATTTCAAAATTTAAAAATTACCTAGAACTTTTTAGTTTCTTGACCTTTTATGTGTTCATACCTTATTTCCTTAAGTAGAATATAAGTTCCTTGGGAGGTAGTGGCCAATTTTTATGCTTCTGTGCTCCCCCCAAAAGCCATTTCTGGTACTTTGCAATGTAGATGTTCACTATGCATGCTTACTGATTCAACTTTGGTCAAAAAAACAATAAATATAATAATATTATCTTTGAAGTTGTACCTTTTAGGTCATCCTAATTGATCTTTCTTTTCCTTTTTCAGCAAAAATAAAACTAGCCTCTTCCATGGTACATGAAACAGACCCTCTCCAATGATCTTTAGCTCAATCCCTCACCAAGTTCCAGGTCCACTTTTTCCTTCTCTCTCACCTCATCTCCTCCAATCGAAGTACTCTCTTTTCCCAGAGTCTACAGATGTTTTTCAAAGTTATGCCAGCCAAAAATCTTGCCATCTGCCAAGGGCTTGTCATCAAAGTTTTCAAAATATAGATGTCTTTTGGTTGGGATCATCACTAGGACTTACCTCTGTGTGCAATCTCTGTGTCCTGCTACATAGGCTAGGGGACACTGACCTCTAACTCACCCTGGAACCTAATCTTCCTAAGCACTCACAACTCAAGGCTGCCGAACTGTGAACTCAGAATCAGCTCTAGGGTTCCAACCCAGATTCAAAAGTCCTAAAATATGCCCTCCAATTGCATGCAATTATCTCTCCAAATAAACATATATACCTAATTGCCCTCTCACTCTGATTCAACAAAACTAAACACTCAGCGCAACACTAACAAACTTTATGCCTCCACACAAATGGCAACACTAACTAATCACTCCTTTCCCCATATTCAAACCAACACTAGATCTCCGCCTCACACTCACTATTTCACTTCAACTACCCAGAGGGTGACTTCTTAACATGCTTATGATCATCAGCATCAAGAACCTATGCTAATGCTGCCTTATAGTATGGGGGCTAATTCACGCTTTCAGTCAGAAGCACAAATGCTGTGGCTTCTCTACACAGTGGTCTGTGCGGTCCTAATAGAACAATAAGACGTGTCTACAGGCACTGTTTTTGTGTGCCCAAATGGAGACTGCTGGCATCTAAAGAACCCTTGGCATGCTCATATCCTTTCCAACTCTCACATTCTTTGGTTATGTGTGCATGTTGCCTGGACAGCACACAGAGAAGCTATAATAGGAAACCAGCACTGACTGGAACACAAGGACTAAGTACTCATCTCCAGCATCAGCTCCCATTCTTAGAAAACTCATTTCTAGGGATAATGATGCTCTAGCACAGTTCCTAATGGGATCACTGAACTTTAAATATATATATATATATATATATATACACACACACACATATACATATATATGTGTATATACAGACACATATATAGATAGATAACTATATGTTAACATAATTGTTTTCCTTTGAAATACTATGTATTTTAATTTATGCATTTGAAAGCATTATTCAGAGGAAATATCCACAGGCATTGCCAGATTGTCAAAGGAGTCTATGACACACATTAAAAAAAAAAAGGTTAAAAACCTTGACTATAGAACATAATGGAATTATAGCTATATTCTAAAAACTTTTTTTTTAGACCTTTTTTTTTTTACTCTACCAAATCTAATTTTTTTTAAAAAGATCTTCTTGTGCCTCCCACATACTATGCAATCTATTAACACTGG
The DNA here is from genome assembly GCF_900497805.2 of Vombatus ursinus. Taxonomy (NCBI): domain Eukaryota; kingdom Metazoa; phylum Chordata; class Mammalia; order Diprotodontia; family Vombatidae; genus Vombatus; species Vombatus ursinus. The sequence continues at coordinate 26,294,064 of NW_020954594.1, read as the reverse complement.
CCTCCTTGCTGTTTTTCAAACAACACACTCTAACTCCCATTTCCGGGCATTTTTTTCTGGCTATCTCCCATGCCTGGAGTTCTCTCCCACCCCATCTCTGTTTCTTAACCTGCTTATCTTACTTCAAGTCCAGTTAAAAACTCATCTTCTACAAGAAATCTTTCCTGATCCTAATACCTTCCTGCATTAATCATCTTCAATTTATCACATATATATATCTTGGCTGTACAATTGTTTGCATGTTTTCTCCCCCATTAGGCTGTGAACCTTGAGAGCAGGGATTGGCTTTTCTTTTTCTTTGTATCCAGAGCTCTTAGCATGACTGGCAACAGTAGAGTCTTAATAATAAATGTTTATTGAGTGACTAAATGAATTATAGTCAACTAACATTAAATACGGCAAGATCTTGTGTTCTCTGTACCTTTCAGTCATTTGTGTAATAATCATGTAGTCTGCTATACACAATCATTTCTGAAAATCTGCCTGTTCTATTGTCTTACTTTGATCCAGGACACCCTTGATACACATATAGATTATTCTCATTAAAATTGTGTAGAGATGGGAAAGTATGCATATAAGTTGGTAGTTTTTTTATGTTTTCTTGATTGCCTTTTTTCATGTCTGATTTTTTTTTCTGAAGCATCCTCTTTTTCTTTTTTTAAAATATATTTCCACGTTAGTCAGGTTGTGAAAGAAGAAACAGAATAAAAGGGAAAAGCCACAAATAACAACAACAACAAAAGTGACAATAGTATGCCTCAATCTGCATTCAGACTCAATAGTTCTTTCTCTGGATATGGATGGTATCATCAATCTTTTGTAATTGCCTTTGATCATTGTATTGCTAAGAAAAGCTAAATCAATCATAGCCGATCAATAGCACCATGTTGCTTGTAACAGTAACTGTGTACAATGTTCTCCTGGTTCTGCTAATTTCATTTGGCATCAGTTCATGTAAGTCTCTCTAGGTTTTTCTGAAATCCGCCTGCTCATCATTTCTTACAGCACAACAGTATTCCATTACGTTAATATAACACAACTTGTTCAGCCATTCCCCAATTGATGGGCATCCCCTCCATTTCCAATTCTTTGCCACCACAAAAAGAGCTACTATAAATATTTTATACATTTTTTTGTTTTTATGATCTCTTTGGGATGCAGATCTAGCAGTGGTATTGCTGGGTCAAAGGGTAGCATCCTCTTTTTCAAAGATCTAAAGGATCAATCCCTCAACACTGTGATGTCCCAAGCACAGACCTCTTCTATGTTTATTTTGGCTAGTTCAGTTGTTCTTCTCATATTTGTTTTCTTAAGTGTCATTTCTATTTCCTCATGCAGTACACTGAGGGCTATACAAAAGCATATTATTCAGTCGAACAAGATGATACCTTAAAAGCTGTCCTTCAATGAGGAGTCTCCTCCATGCATATATTAAAATCATTCTAGTTTCCTTGAAATAGGTCATGACAGTGATAACTTCAGTGTGCACACCCTCTTGTTATTAACATCAACTGAAACGTAAGACAAGAGATCTTATACTTGCAACTTTGATAGAAGAAGTTCAGTGCAGTCCAGATAAAAGAGGGATTCTCTAAATGCTCCTGGTTGCAGATGGCTTCCTGCCCCTTGTTTCATACCCTGGAATAATACAGAGCCAACTAAATGAGATCCAGACCTGTCACTGCTTCCACTATAATAACCTTCTCCTTATTTTCTACATACTTTTACATTTCCATGTTCTCACCCCCAACAGAATGTAATCTCCTAAAGGGCAGGAACTATTCTAATTTTGTTCTTATATTCTCATCACCTAAAATGGTACTGAGCACCCAGAAAACATTTAGGAAGTGATAACTGATCGATTCATAACCACTCAAAGAATTCAGAAGAACTTCAGCCTAAATCTCCAAACAGGAAAAAAAAACTGGATGTGGATGAAGAATTTCTCCCGACCAGACTATGATATACAGTGAATGGATCTCCCAAAGAGCTGGTGTGTATGCATAAATGTATATAATATATAGACACATATATAATATAAGGTGTTGTATAATCACATGTATACACAGATATATATTTTATTTTTGTTCAAACATTTATATAAAAGAACAGATATGGGGGATGGACAATGAACTGAGACAAGAATCAAAGAATTAAATTAGAGATTATATATTTCAGTCGATTGGATAATGATAAAAACATAATAATAATTATGTTAATATTGATATAGTACTTTAAGGTTTGCCAAGCACTTTACATATGTTATCTCATTTCATCTTCACAACAACCTTGTGAAGTAGGTGATATTATCCCCATTTTAAAGATGAAGAAATTGAGACAAACAGAGGTGAAGTGATTTTTCCCATGGTCATACAGCTAAATAAGTGTTTGCAGTAGGATCTGAACTCAGATGATATTGATTCCAGGTCCAGTACTCTATTTACTGTACTCCCTGACTACCTTAATAGTATACTGTGGAATATTATTGTGAAAAACCTATTATTCTCTTCTAATATCCTAGTCAGAGATACCATCAACACATGAATGAATGAAAAATCATTTATTAAACTCTTGCAATGTACCAAGCAGTGCATATTTGGGGGAAAAAGATAATAATAAGAGTAAGATAATACCCCCAAAAAATCTATCCTTTAGATTTTCCTACCCACAATAATTAAAATGAGATCAAATTGAATTCCCTTGTTAAGAGGAATTTGGTGATAGAGAATATGAAATGTCACATAATATCTAGAATTTATATGGTTATTTAAAGTTGGCAGAGTGCATTACGAATATTATCTCATTTGATCACATGAAGTGACCAGAGTTACCAATGTCCGTACAATAAGATACAATATGCAGCACGTTCAATGATCTCTAGGCCAATGAAGGGAAATAAGTTCTTTCCCCTCTTTGTTATGAATGGCCATGTGGAAACATACATAAATCAACATGTTTTGCTATTTCTAATTAACAGGATATAAGTTTTATAGTGGTACTAGGGACAAGTTAAGGCAGATAGGGAAGGATAAAGAAGTCATCTGCCAGAAGCTCTCTTTCTGGGGCAAAACCTCCCCAGTTGTTTCAGTGAATGCTTAAATAGCATGAATTCTAACACCTTTACTATGCAGGTCACCCTTTTCTCCATGAATTCCAATTTGTCAACACCTTTCCCAAAAGGTGGTCTCTAGAAGTGAACACAATATGCAGACAGGTTTGATTAGAGTAGATTGGAATGTCACAAATGGGACATTGTTTCATTGATTCTAGACACAATGCTTCTATTAATATTTGTCAAAGTGAATTGACTTGAGCAATGTGGCATAATGGATAGACAGATAGCCTTAGAGCCAGGAAGGTCTGAATTAAATCTGGCCTCTAATACATTCTGACTGTATGATCTTGTGTAAGTCATTTAATCATTTAATGTTGTATTGTAGATAACTGTCTGAGACTGCAGAGAAGGTGTCAATTTGCTTTCATACAGGGATTTTCCTTTTCTGAGAACTGCCTAAGCTAATGAAATCACAGGTCCCTTCTCTGTCCCTATAGCAGCCTAAGATCTCATTAGCTTTTCTTGCTACCACACCAAACTGCTGGCCTATATTGACCTTAAAGCCTTCTAAAACCCCAATGTTTTTGCCACATGTGCTGTTATCTAGCCATCCTGTACGTATCATGTAGTTGATCCTTAACATTGGAACAAAAAAATGCCAAAGGTAGTGTGTTTGGGGCACTCCATTGGAGAACACTTGTCACAGCAACATTGAATCATGGTGTAATAGACTGAAAACTTGAAGGCCATATAGGAAGAGATTACTCATATACTCAGGCAGGGAAGAGATTTATTGGTAACTATACCATGGCCAAGAAGCAGTCAGTGAATTCCTGTATGGTATGATGGATAGCATAAAATATATTGCTTCTCTGTCTTAGATAGAACTTATATCCTGTTAATTAGAAATAGTAAAACATGTTGATTTATGTATGTTTCCACATGGCCATTCATAACAAAGAGGGGAAGGAACTTATTTCCCTTCATTGGCCTAGAGATCATTGAACGTGCTGCATATTGATCAAATATGGAGTAGGCTTCAGTATTGCAGAGCATGAAATTGGGCCTCTTGGAGAATGACCAATCACCACTGAAAGCCCAAAGAAGTGGGGAAAAAAAGCAAAGTGAATGGTCATTCAACTCTAACGGCTGCCCCATAAGGGACAGAATCCTTCTGGTTGGATGAGCCCATTATATAACCCAGAGAAGATAATTTTGGGATTCTGGAATCAATATATGTTTTCAAGGATTCAAATATCTGCATATTCTTTTTCTACTATTTCTACTAAGTCATTTAGCCCTTTGTCATAAAAAAAATCCTCTCCTCTGAACCCAGAAAAAATATGATCACCTAGACCAAAGAATTCCATTAATTACAACTCTTTGGGCCTAATCATTTAACCACTTCTAGACCCAACTAAAAGTGTTATCATCCAGTCTACATCTTTCCATCTTATTCCCAAGGATCATTAAAAAAACTAATTAAATACATTGTTGAAATACAAGTATTTTATAGCTGTGAAATTCTCCTAATCAAATGCATCCATCAAAAAGGAAATGAGACTAGTCTGTCAAAACCTATTCTTTATGAACCTACATTATATAAAACCACATATTTAAAAGGAATTACAGAACTAGATTTTGGTTCTTTTTTCTTCCCCCAGAATCAAAGTAAAACTCACAATACATGTTTTGAACACTATATCTAATTGGTTGTTGATTTGAAGGATGGAGGTTTTAAAAAGGCATTAATTTAACCAATTTTTAAAAAGAATCTACTTTTCTCCTTATCTATCACAAGTCCTATACAACTGGTCCTATTCTCCATGATTTTTCAAATATCACTAACAGAAATTCAACAATCATATCCCTATGTTCTTTTAGGTCCTTGGAACATAGACTTAAAATCATTAAGACATCTAAGTGCCCTTTTATCTCCTCACTTACTTTGTGAGGAGTACTCAATTTGGAACTCAATTCTTTTTCAATAATATTTTCTATCTTTACCTATCCGAATAAAGATTCAACAAAAAACAAGAGTGGGTTACCTATGACTAGAGTAGGAGACTTGCCTAGAGAATAGTTTGCATGCAAAAGATCTGAGGATTTGGGGGTACCACAACCTTAGAATGAATCAATAGTATGTCATGGCAGACAAAAAAAAAACAATTCAGGATTTGGTTGCAGTAAAAAATATATAGTCCAGAAAAAAAAGGAATTGATAGTCATGTTGTACTCTGCACTTATCATACTACATATTACATTCAATTCTAGGAACTATATTTCAGGAAGAAGATTGAAAATTTGGAGCATTTCCAGAGAAGGACTACATGAATAGTGAGAGGTCTGGATATCATGTCATATAATAAATAGTGTGAAGATAATTAACCTAGAGAAGAAAAGGCTCAAGGGAAAAATGATAGTTGTCTTCAAATATCTGAAGGCCTGTCATGTGAAAGAGGGATTAGATGCCCTGCTTGGCACTGAGAACAATGGAAGGAAGTTGTAGAAAGGCAGATCTGGGCTTGTTGTAAGGAAAAACTTTCCTGAGAGTTAGAACTATGGGAATAAGAGATGGGCTGTCTAAGGAGGTAGTGTATTCCCTATCATGGGACATTGACATGTGACACCATGAAAGTGGGTGTTGGTCATTTGTTTATGTATTTATACTTTCTCTTTAAGTGGAAGAATTGGAGGTTCCACTCTCATGAATTTCAAAAGGTCACTAGAGTAAAGTATCCAGATATCTAGTGTCAGACAGATGAGTCCACACCAGGTTTTTCAGTCAATCCAGAATTGGTAGCTTAAGGAACAAAGTGTGTCCTTTGAGATTCAGGCCAGTGGTAGTTGAGACAAAGATTCATCTGGGATTCATGCCATATCTGGATGTGAACTTGTAGGACCAATGCTATGTAGAAGCAATGCTAATTCTGAGCCCACTCTTCCCAAGATTGAGGTGGCATAGAGAGAGTTTGTCCCCAAAGCACCAGAAAGAAATGTTTGTTCTCTTTTTGTTATGTCTTCAAAGTAAATATCCCTTTATGAGATCTGATGTTAAATGATTGAATGAAATCCAAACACTCTTCATTGGCAGCCAACAGTGGAGAAACCAAACCAATGGAGGCTCAAGTCAATAGCATTAGAGAAGAGCCATGCCAAACCAGAAGCATGCTAGTAAATTTCCAGCTCTTTGAAAATATGATTCATTTCTATGTTTAATCTACATTGCTAGATTTTTCTATATCACTTTCTTAAGTCTAAACAAAATTAACAAAACAACAAATCTGATTGGTAGAATTTCCTGATCTCTGATGTGCAAATGCTTATGATGAAAATTTAACAAATCGACTGTAAAGATTCAGTCCAAACTGGTTTCAGCACACACCGAATGCTCTAAAACCCTCAGGTGTACTCCTAGGATACTGAATAATATAGCCTCCTTGATTCCAGGAGAGTGAGCCCAGAAGGTTCTCATTACATAGGTAACAAGCAACAGAAATGATATTTAAAGCCAGATTCTCTGACTCCAAAGCCAACATTCTTTTTATTGTGCTTCCTGAAAGACTTACATGTTAGTTATTATTATTACTATCATTTCCATATTGCCTCCTTTTCATTATATAGTCTGAAGAAATGAGGAAACCGTCTATATAGCATCTTCACTATAAAATAGTCTTACTAAATCTCCCTAATTTCTACTATTGAGACAGCTTATACAAGTTGTTAAAAGAAAATGATAGTTACAAGATCATGTGATCAACAAAATGGAAGACTAGAAATATTCTCTTATCTCCACAACTTTTCGAATGCCTCCAAAGCTGAAATTATACAGCAAAGATACAGCAACTTTAGCTGTCTCCACAAGACAAATGGAATTCAAAAGAAGGTTAAAAAATAAAAGGATACCTATCCTTAGCTTACTCAGCACCCCTTCCATACTTCCCACCATGCTACCAGGAGTGAGACTGCACTAGCCAATCCAAAGACCTAACCCAAAAACCTATAACAAAATTCAACTTTACACTCTAGTTCCCTCTCCCTCTTTTCAGGGCCATGGAGATTCAGGGTCCAACCAGTAGAAATTTGCTGAGATCATGACAGACAAGCACCAACACAGCAGTGCTCCAGCATAAAGAACCTTGCTAGGGCAGCAAAAGACAGCTAGAGGCTTGGTGGCAGCATTCTTTACTGCAGGAGTCTCTGCAGGAGAGTGGAGGAACAGAGGTAAAGGACATGTGTCTGGGTTTGAAACAGAGCTTAAACCAATCCTTCACACCCTCTTTCTCCTAGAGCCTCAGAGACACAAAGAGCAAGACAGAAAACTGGGACAGGACACTGTGAAAGGGGGACTGGGTAGCACTCCACTAAGGTGGAGTGTGTTGTATTTTGTCAAAGACTTTTTCTGCATCTATTGATAAAATCATGATTTTTGTGGCTTTTGTTACTGATATGGTCAATTATGCTAATAGTTTTTCTGATATCGAACCAGTCCTGCATTCCTGATAAAAATCCCACCAGGTCATAGTGTATGATCTTTGTGATGTATTGTTGTACTTTATTTACTACTATTTTCTTTAAACTATTTGCTCTAATATTCATTTGGGAAATTGGTCTACAATTTTCTTTTTCTGTTTTTTGTTCTCCCTGGTTTAGGTATTAAAACCGTATTTTGATATATTATAAAACCATGTGTCTTAGAAGGAATTTTATAGGATTTCACCTTTACCAATTAGAATTAATTGTTCTTTAAAAGTATGGTAGAATTCAATTGTAAATCTATCTGGTCCTGGGAATTTTTTTCTTAGGACCTCACTTATGGCTGGTTCAATTTCATATTTTAAGATAGTTATTTAATTATTCTATTTCATCTTCTATTGATCTGGGCAATTTATATTTTTGTAAATAGTCATCCATTTCACTTAGATTATCAGTTTTATTGGCATATAATTGGAAAAAATTATTCCAAATAATTCCTTTAATTTCATCTTCATTGGTGGTACATTCTACCTTTTCATTTTTGATACTGGTAATTTGGTTTTCTTCTTTAAATTTTAATAAAATCAACCAGTAGTTTATCTATTTAATTTTTTTGCATAAACCAGCTCCTACTTTTTTTTATTAGTTCAATGGGTTTTACTTACAATTTTATTAATTTGTCTTTTGATTTTGAAAAGTTTTATTTTGATATTTAGGGATTTTTACTTTTTGCTTTTTCTAGTTTTTTTTAATTGCATGCCTTATTTATTGATAGGATCTTTCTCTCTTTTGTTGATGCTAGCATTTAAAGATATAAATTTTCCCCTAATTATTGCTTTGCTTGCATCCCACAAATTTGGCATGTTGATTCACTGTTGCCATTGTCTTTAATGAAATTATTAATTGTTTCTATAATTTGTTCTCTGACCCAATTATTTTTATGATTAGATTATTTCATTTCCAATTAATTTTTAATATATGCTTCCAAGGCTCTTTATTGAATGTAAATTTTATTGAATTATGGTCTGAAAAGGGTGAATTTAATATGTCTGTTTTCCTACATTTGTCTGTGAAGTTTTTACACCCCAATACACAGTCAATTTTTATGAAAGTGCCATATGTAGATGCAAAAAAGGTACACTCCTTTCTATTCTACTCAATTTTCTTTGGAATTCTATCATCTCTAACTTTTCTAAAATCTTATTCAGCTCCTTCTTTCTTATATATTTTATGATTAGATTTATCCAGTTCTGAGAGGGGCAAGTTGAGGTCCCCCACTAGTATAGTTTTACTGTTTATTTTCTTCTGTAACTATTTCAACTTTTCCTTTAAGAATTTGGATTCTATGTCATTTGATGCACACATGTTTAGTACTGATATTACTTCATTGCATATGGTACCTTTTAGCATAAGATATTTCCCCAATTATCACTTTTAATTAGGTCTATTTTTGCTTTTGCATTGTCTGAAATCATGATTACTACCCTTACCTTTTTTTTTTACTTCAGTTGAAGCAGAATAGATTATGCTTCAGCACCTTTTGTTAATTCTGTATTTGTCTCTCTTTTTCAAATGTGTTTCTTATAAACAATGTATTGTTAAATTTTGGCTTCTAATCCATTCTGCTATCTGCTTCTATACTATGGGTTAAATTCATCTATTCGCATCCACAGTTATGATTACAAAATGTGTATTTCCTTCCATCCTATTTTCTTCTCTCTCTCTCTCTCTCTCTCTCTCTCTCTCTCTCTCTCTCTCTCTCTCTCTCTCTCTCTCTCCCTCTCTCTCTCTCTTCCCCATCCCTACTTAAAAGTCTGTTTTGGTTCTGATTCCCTTAATCCAACCTCCCTCTTAACATCCCCCTTTCTCTTATCCCCCTTCCCTCCTACCTCCCTGTTGGGTAAGATAGATTTTTACACACAACTGAGTATCTATCTATCTGTCTGTCTGTCTATCTATCTATCTATCTATCTATCTATCTATCTATCTTTTCTTCTCACTTTGAACCAGTTCAGAAGATAAGATTTAAGTGTTGCCTAGCCCATTTCCCTCTCTACTACAAAAATTCTTCCTTGTGTGCCTCTTTATGTGAGACAGTTTTCATTATTCTTCCTCAGCTTTCTCTCTTCTCCCAGTACATTCCTCTTTCTCAACCTCCTTTTTTTAGATTATCCCAAAATAATTGACTCACACCCATACCTTTTGTCTATGTAGACTCCTTCTAATTGCTCTAATAATCACAAAGTTATTATGATTTACATGTATCACCTTCCCATGTAGAAATGTAACAATTTAATCTTATTAAATATCTTATGATTTCTCTTTCATGTTTACCTCTTTATGCTTCTCTTGAGTCTTGAGTTTAAATGTCAAATTTTCTAGTCAACTCTGATCTTTCCATTAGGAATACTTGAAAGTCCTCTATTTCATTAAATTACATTTTTTCCCCTGAAGTATTATATTCAGCTTTACTGGGTAGGTTATTCTTGGTAGCAACCCTAGCTCCTTTGCCTTTTAGAACATCATATCCTATCTAGAACATCGTATCATATCAAATCCTGTGTTTCTTTATAATGGTAGCTGCTAAATCTTGTGTGATCTTGATAGTGGGTCAATTGACTACTCGCAGTCTTTTCTTCTTAATCTGAGAGCTCTTGAATTCAGGTATAATATTCCTAGGAGTTTCCATTTTGTCACCCCTTTCAAGAGGTAATCAGCGGAGTCTTTCAATTTCAATTCTTAAATTATATCTCCTCAATCTATTTTCCAGGTCAGTTGTTTTTTTTTCCCCTCTCAGGAGATAGTTCACATTTTCTTTTTTTTTTAATATTACTCTTTTGAATTTGTTTTATTGTTATTTTGAGGTCTCAAGGAGTCATTAACTTTCACTTGTCCAATTCCAATTTTTAAAGGGATTATTTTGAGCACTTGCACAGTGAGGATTTGTGCCTCTTTTTCCAGTTGTCAAATTCTGCCTTTTTTAAGGAGTTCTTTTTTTAAAATAAGTGAGGCTCTGTCATTTAGCTAAATCAGCTTTTAAACTATTTTTTTAAATTATTTTTGTGCTGTTTTTACCAAGCTGCCAAATTTCTTTTTATGATTTTCTTGCATCACTCTCATTTGTTTTTCCAATTTTTCTTCCGTCATTCTTACCTGATTTTTTTAAAAAGAAATTTGCTCCTTCTTTAGATCTTCTAGGAATTGTTATTGGTCTTGTATATAATCTGCATTTTTCTTTGAGAATTGCTTGTAGCTGTTTTCATATCATTGTCTTCTTCTGAATTTGTGTTATGATTTTCCCTGTCACCATGGTAGTTTTTTATGGTCAGTTTCTTTTTTTTTCTCATTTTTCCAGTCAATTTCTTGACTTTGAACTATATTTAAAAATTGGGCTTGGCCCAATTTGAGAGACAGGACTCTCTCAAACTTCAGACTTTTTCACACTTGTTTTCACAGCTAGTTCTGGGAATCTGTAAGTTGTCTGTGCTCCAAGGTGGTATGATCCAGCAGAGGTGTAGTCACTGCTCTTCTGCTCTGTTCTCTGGCCCTTACCCAAGCATAGCCCCTGCTCCTTTGCAGACACAAATGCTAGCACTCCTCCCTGCCCTGGAACTGTGACCAGGTCCCTTTATCCCTTGTAATTGCAAGCACTCCTTTCCACTTTAAAACTGGGACCTGGAACTAAGTACTGGGCAATGGAGTTGCCAATGGAGTTGCTTGGTCCTGTGCCTAGTGCTAACAATAGGGTCTCCTGTAATCACTTTCTGACCAATTGCCCATTCGCCTTTCCATCTCTGGGCAGAGAGTTTCTAAAGCTGCTGCTGCTGCTGCTGCTGCTGCTGCTGCTGCTGCTGCTGCTGCTGCTGCTGCTGCTGCTGCTGCTGTTTCCGTTTCCTCCAACTCCAAGGCCCATAGGTGATGCTGCCATGTACTCTCTGAGCCAGGTCCTGCCTCAGTGCTACAGATCTCTCCTAAACTCCTAAGTTTTCTTGGGCTAGAAAATGTCTCATCCTGACCCTGTGTTGGTTATGCCACTCCAAAATGTAACTTGATGCATTATTTTAAAGTTGTTTAGTTAGGAATGTTGGGAGATTTCAGCAGGGAATGGTTCCTTTAAATTGCCATCCTCAAGCTGGGGCCACTTCTATTACCCCCCAAAATCAGTTGGTGCAGAAACCTAGGTTGGTGAACTGTGAATTGTCTGGGATAGAAAGAAGCTGAGATGTGCTGAAATCAAGTCAACAGGGAAACTACCATAAGAGGGAGTTAGCAAGAGACCAAAAGGGGAAAATAAGTGGGAACTGGGGGGAAGAAAGACTGAAAATACCAAAAGTCTCAAAGATCTTGGGAAGAAGAAAACTGAAAGACCTTGAACATAAGCTGATTAATCAACAGGGAAAATATTAATGGCAAAATGAAGTTTGGCCTTGAGATCTAGTAAATGAGTTCACCCAGTTATGAATATATGCTGTAAAACAAAGGAAAATGATATAACACTTGGCAAGAAAGAGAATCATATGTAATTTGAAGAGATAAGGAACCACAACACACTGTTTCTTAATGGTTTCAAAGAGAAATCAGAATCATGAGGGCAGAATTTATGGCTTCCACAGCAAAATAGTTGAAAAAATAGAAAAACTTAACTCTGTGATGGCAACTTTCAATAAGGAAACAAAAGAAAGAACAACAGATACAGAATTCAAACACAAAGAAGTGAAAAACAATCTAGAAGAAGAGAATAAAAATGTTAAAAAAATATATACTCACTATTTAAGCAAAACACACTGATCTTTAAGATAAGATGTGTACATGCAACACAAGGATCATAGGACTCCCAGAAGAATACAAGACAAAAAAAACCAAACTTAACATCATAATGTAGGAAATAATATATGTAACTTATGAATGCATGGAATGAAATATCAATTAAAAGAATTCAGATTGCCTTCAAAGAAAAAAAAAACCCAAAGCAGTAAACTCCAAGACATATAGTTGTTAAATTTAACAATTCAATTAAGAAACAAGAAGTTCTGCCAGCTATGAAGAGAGATCTTCAAAAACAAAAGAAGGGAAATTTGAAAACCACAAGACTATTCTGTACCCACCAAAATACATGAAGGAATGGAAAAATAGGTTCTGAAGAGCAATGGAGATGCATCCCAGCATGTTGCATCCTGCAAATCTGAGCTTAAGCAAAAATGAAAAAAAGGTGGATATTCAATAATAAAGAAGCATTTTTAGAAAGAAAATCAGACCTGAAGAGATTATTTGTTTCTCAAACACTCCAGACTAGAGAAATACAGAAGAGGTAAATGAATACTGCCAAGCACTACAACAATTACAGAGAAACCAGTAAGAGGTTTCTTTCTAAATGTACACAAGGACACCAAGGTAAGGGCATGAGCCAGGTGGAGATAACATTGAAGAGGTGGGCCTGGGACATTATGGACAGAAACTGACAACTCCTTTTCCACAGGTCAATCAATGGTTTTTGTGGCACTACCTTACAAAATTGGAAGGTACACGAAAGAGAAGAGGAAAGCAAGTAGACAGAGAGGAAAATGTGATGTGCTTAGGTCAAATTGAGGGCTAGCAGCTAGCAATGAGGGGAAGGCAACCTCTCAAGTCTTTTCATAAAGAGAAAAGCCTATGGGGAGTAGGTGAGGAGGGAGGAAGGATTGAAAATGGGGAAGGAGGGAAACTTTACTTTGGTGAAAGGCATTCCACTGATGAATGTTTCTATGGGTAAATGAGAAATTTTCTGTGAAGAGAGGTAAGGAACTTGTGCTGAATGTGGTGCGGGGGATTTGGTGCTTGAAAATACTGCTTAGCATACGTTGGGAGGGGATAAGTTGGAGCTCTTTGGGCAACTGGCTCCTGAAGAAGTGGAAGGGGGTACACCCAGGAAGAAGAATTTGAGACAAGTAGCAAATACTAATAATAGTAATCAGAGGTGTTAGATTAGTAGAGGCCTGCATAATTAGGGATATAGTGTGGAGGGAATACTACTATGTAGGAGTCCTCTTTGTCATCTGCAGGAATTGGCATTGTTCTAGTAGTGAGGCATAATGGAAAAAGGGGAATCCACTGGGCAAACTCTACAAGGTAGGGGCAGAAACTGCTGTGAAGGGAAAGTCCAGAATGGATACTTTAAATGATTCCATCATAATTAATTAATTAATAATTAAAAGGATCATGAAATGGAGAATGATGAATACACAGAAAGAGAGAAGAGTAATGGAGAGTGTGAGAGAAATATGCTTCTGGATTGTTGTTGCTATTCAGTGGTTTTCAGTCATGGCTGACTCTTCATTATACCATTTGGGGTTTTCTTGGCAAAGATACTATACTGCTTTACCATTTCATTCTCTAGCTTATTTTATAGATGAAGAAACTGAGGCAAACAGGGTAAAGTGATTTGTCCAGGGTCACACAGCTAGTAAGTGTCTAAGACCAGATTTGAACTCAGGAAGATGAGTCTTCTTGACTTCAGGCCAGGCACTCTAGCCACTGTGCCACCTAGCTACCTGGAAAGGGACACACAAAAACATTAAAAATAATAATAATAATGATGAATAGTATTAGCTGAAGGAGAAAAGAAAGGGAAGTGATCTACTTGACTAGGAGGAAAAGGAATGGAGAGGGAAATTAAATAACAGATAAAAGCAGGAAAAAAGAAAGGAACTTAAAAGAAAAATCCCAAATGGAAAGGAGTAACAAATGGGAGGGGGGATTGAGAGTGAGAGGAAGAGAACCACTGGGAATAAAGCCCCATTTAACATAATACTATATTTACATCATAAAAAAGGAAAAAATCATAACTTGAGAAAAACCATCTTAGAGACAAATGGAGAAAAATTTAACCTAACACAACTTTAAATGTGAATGGATTAAACAATCCAACAGAATTAACAAGAGTGACAGATTGAAGAAGAAAACAAAAACCCTGCAATCTGTTGCTTACAAGAAACATATTTAAATAACAATTACACACACGAAATTAAACTGAAGGTATAGAAAAAAAATATTGTGCATCAAGTAAATCCATAAAAGCAGAGCTATCTGACAAAAATAATCATTCAAAAAATAAAGAGATAAACAAGGAAACTACATTAAGATGAAAGGAAATGTGGACAACAAACAAATATCATTAGCAAATTTTTATGCTTCAAATGCCTTAGAATCCAAATTCATAAAGGAAACCTTAACTGAGCTATATGACAACATAGACAATAACGCAATAGTGACAGGAGACATCAATATCTCTTTCTCTCACACTTTTGCATAAATCTAATAAAAAGATAAACAAAATGGGAAAATATGGATCTGAACAAATTGCTGAAGAAACTACCATTATCCCTTCCACAATGCAGGTGTTAGGAGTATGGCTCCCCCACTGTCTGGAAAATTAAGGCAAAATTTTTTTGGCCTTTCCTTCGTAATAGAGAAGAAGTCTGTTTTGTTTTGTTTTTCTTTTTCTTTCATGCAGTATTTATAGTACCTTATTGTATAACATGGGTTAAGTATTTGGTCATAAGCTATATGTAGGTCAATGTTAAGTAAAAATGCTACACATATTTTATGCATTTCTGAGTTTGGAAATTGTGTCATCTATGTCATCTCTTGGCCTTTGCATGTTGTCTGTGGTTTCCACAAAACTCTCCAAAAAATCCCATTTTATTTCTTATGCTGACCTGCAATATTTTGAAACCACAATGGGAAAAGTCACAATGTAGAACAGATAACTGTAGAGCCAAAAGACTTTTGGCATCTTCTGAATGGAACTGCAAAAAGAACATACATGTTTCTCAGTACCACACAGAACTTTTACAAAAATTGACTATGTAGTAGGACACAGAGATATTGTAAACTTTTATAACAAGGCAAAAATACTTGATATGCATCTTATAGATCATAACACAATAAAAATAGTCATTGGTTCAGGGACTACAACAAAAGACTGAGACCCAAATAGAAACTTTACAATGAAATTCAAGATAATGACTGAGTCAAAAAATATATCATAGAAACAATTAATAATTATGTGAAAGAAAATGATAATGACAAAACAACATACAAAAGTCCTGCCGTACAGCTAAAGCAGTTCTTAGGAGAAATAGTATATCCTTACAAACATACATTTAAAAAAACTATAAAAAGAGAATAAATGAACTGACTATGCTTTTCAAAAGATTGGAAAGCCCCCAAATAAACAAAATTAAAACAAGACACAAGAGGAGATATTAAAAATGATAGGAGAAATAGATAAATTGAAAGCAAAAAAGAAATGATAAAACTAAAAGCTTATTCTTTAAAAATAATAAAATTGATAAACCTCCAGCCAATTGAATTTAAAAGAGGGCAGAAAATCAAGTCAATAAAATAGCAAATGAACAAGGTAAAATTTAAATGAGGAGAAATAAGAAGAATAATTAGAGCATATTAAGTACAGTTAAATGCCAACAAAACTGAGAACACTAAAGAAATAGAATGCCTTAAAAATAAAATACTCAAACTATTAGAAGACCACATAAAGATCTTAAATAGTGAAATCTCAGAAAAAGAAATGGATCTAGCTGCAAAGGAATGATCCGGGGGGACGGAGGGGAGGAAATCTTCTAGTCCTGATGGATTCACAGGAGTATTCTATCAAACTTTTAAAGAACAATTAGTACCTTTTTTAAAAAAAAATTTTCATAAAAAAACTGAGAAAGTAAGCTATCAGAATCTGTTTATGAGACAAATATAATTCCAATACCTAAAATAGTAAATGATAAAACACAGAAGGAAAGTTATAGGCCAATGTCATTAATATATACTGACTCAAAAAATATTTTTTTAAAAAATCTGTTAAATGGACAATGGGAATTTATCCAAGAAATCATTCATTATGACAAAGAAGAATTTATTTCATAGATGCAAAAATAGGTCAACATTAAGAAAACAATGACCATAATTAATCATATTAAACAACAAAACATCCAAAACCACATGATCATCTCCACTAATGCAGAGAAATCTGCAGACAAAATATAACACTCTCTTATGACAAAAATTCTACAAAGTATAGGCATAAAAGGTTCTTTTTAATGTCATAAAAAGCATTTGTCTAAAACCAAAAGCAAACATTGCTAGCAATTGCAATAAGACAAGAGAAAGAAATTAAAGACATAAAGATAAGCAAAGAGATAAAACTATTCCTATTTGCTAATGACATGGTGGTATACTAGGAAAATCCTAGAGAATCAGCAAGATACTAATTGAGACAATTAATAACTTCCACAAAGTTTGATAAATGTATAATGAACTAGGCGATACAGCCATAGCCAAAATATATGCAAAATATTTTAGCTACCCTCTTATTTTAATTTTTTCCCTTTTGATTAAAATAGCTGATTTTTTTATCAGATAGAAAGTATCTTTTATTTCCTCTCTATCTGCGAAACAAAGGTTAACTATTTGATGTTTAACTTGCACACTATGATCCAGTGGCATCTATTCTAGCAAAAATTACAAATAGACAAATTTAAATTTTTTAATACACTGCATTATAGTATCTTAGAAATCTAGAATTTAGAGCTAGAAGAGAAGTTAGTGATAATCTGGTCCAGATCCTGTACCAGGAAGGAAGGAAGGAAGGAAGGAAGGAAGGAAGGAAGGAAGGAAGGAAGGAAGGAAGGAAGGAAGGAAGGAAGGAAGGAAGGAAGGAAGGAAGGAAAGATGAACTCATTAAGTGCTGACCACATCACTGACACTGTGCTAAGTATTTTACAAATATTATCTCATTTGATCCTCATGACAACCCTGAAAGGTAACTGCTATTATTATCCATATTTAAAGGTGGGGAGACTAAAATAGACAGAGGTGAAGTGACTTGCCCAAGGTCACACAGCTAGTAAGTGTTTAAGGCCAGATTTCAACTCAAGAAGATGAGTCTTCCCAACTCCAGGCCTATTGACCATATTACCATTGCAGCTAGCCAACTTTACCTTGTTTGTTATGCTTTGCTTGGTTGCATATGATTGATTGCTCTGTAAAATGAATATGAATGCACTTTTATAATATGCATTTGTTATGTTCTGTATATACTTAGATATGTTGTTTCTGTAGTGCCTTCTCAAGTAGTGTTCTGCCATGTCTAGAGTATATACTATTAATGTCCAATTGATTATTTTAGTTTCAACAACACCATAAATTGGTTACCTAGGAAACCAAGAAAATGACCCATGTTGTTTTAAAGTGCTATATTGTATAGTTACAGATTTCAGAGTTGGCCCTACAGATCTTTGCAAGGAACTTAAAAAATTTTTTGTCTCTGGGGAAAAATTTAATCCATCGTTCAAACTCCATTTGCATAAAGCTCTTCTTATTGGTGAAAGAAGTGTTATCCACTCCCTCTGAGCCTATGTTGGAGTTGGTGAGAGTTTGGGAGAGAAGAGATTCTGGTCTTCTGGCTTCCAGCTTCAAGAAAGGAGACTTTTGATTCCAGATTCTCGTCATCTACAATGACCTACTTGCTATTCCTTATGCCATCTTCCTCACCTCCACCTTTTAACTTCCTTGGCTTCCTTCAAGGCACACCTTCTGCCAGAGGCCTTTCCCAGTCCTTTCAGTGGATAGTACCTTCCTCTCTCAGATTATTTTCCATCACATATATATGTACATATACATACATACATATATACATATACACATGAATGTGTGTATCTGTATAAAATGTGCCTAGTTATTTATTGCTGTTTGTGCCATCAGGTTGGAAGCTCTTTGAGAGTCTAGACTGCTTCTTGTCTTTATTTGTGTCTTCAGTGCTTATCATAACGCCTGACACAGAGTAATCTCTTAAGAAAAACTTGTTTGACTTGATTCGTTGCCTAATAATTATGTAGATTATAAAACTTACACAAAAATGTTAAAAAATGATAAAGATGAAATAATATTTAATTGTAGGGTCAGTGGGAATCACTGGAGTTTATTGAGCAGGAAAGTAGCTTTGACAGTTGTTCAGAAAAGTAGATTCAATAGAGGACAGACAGGAGGCAGGTAATTCAATTAGGAGACTACTATAGCAGTCTAGACAGGAGGTAATGAAGACCTAGACAATGTAATTAGAAACAAGTGAAGAGATAAGAGAGGTATTATAGAGGCAGAAATGAAAAGATTTGACAACTAATTAAATATATGAAGTAATGGAGAATACAGAAGAAGACACTTAGGTTGTCGACCTGGGTGACTGGAAGGGTGGTGGTTCCATGATAGTAAGAAAGAAGTTTGGAAGAAGGGAGAGCTTGGGGAGGAAAACAATATAATGAAATCCAAGATGCAGATCAGAACCCACTCATGCTGCTCATCCTGTCCATCTCACTCTGTCCAACCCAAATTTTATAGAAAGAGTGGGGTGGGGTGGAAGGGGATCTCTCATTCACCAGTCACTGTTCTAAAGCATGCTCCAAGGAGCATCTGCTAAAGCCAACAAGTGATGTGGGACACAGATGGTAGCTGGGAGGGAAAGAGGAGGCATAGACATTTTGTAATGACACCTATATAGTTGTTGCTGTGGATATTTGGATTGCAGAAATCCAGAGAATGGAAACTTTTACATCAAAAGAAAGGGGGTAACATAGAGTAACATAGGTGGAGTTGTGTTTGAGATCTCTATGATTTGGGGAGGGTAAAATACCCATTTTCCTACCCTTTGATTAGCTAGTTTACA
Organism: Vombatus ursinus; assembly: GCF_900497805.2. Classification (NCBI taxonomy): domain Eukaryota; kingdom Metazoa; phylum Chordata; class Mammalia; order Diprotodontia; family Vombatidae; genus Vombatus; species Vombatus ursinus. The sequence continues at coordinate 26,274,823 of NW_020954594.1, read as the reverse complement.
TACCTCTTGGGGTCCACAGCCCCAACTTGGGAGAACACTATTCCAGAAAATCATTCATGTATTTTCAGTCAAAATCTGATGCACCTAACTTCTCCAGACCTTAGTTTCTTCATCTGTAAATTCAGAGACCTAGAGTTGATGTTCTATAATTTCTCTTCCATATTTATAAGATATGTCTCCTTGATTGAACTGAAAACTCCTTGAGGACAATGACCATTTTTATTCCTTAATTTGAGAAGGAGGTGGAGAAGGAAAACAAGGATGAGGAGGAAGAAGAAGAGGAGGAAAACAAGAAAGTAGCTTTTATATAGTGCTGAAAAGTTTGCAAAGCATTTTTACAAATATCTCATTTTATCCTCACAATAATCCTGAGAGATAAAATCTATTATTATGTCAATTTTACAGATGAGAGAATCGAGGCAAACAGAAGGTAAATGACTGGGCCAAGGTCACAGAGCTAATAATTCAGTTCTTCCTAATTCTATGTCCAATGCTCTATCCACTGCACCACCTAGCTGCCTCGAAGGGCTGAAATGGTGCCATAGTTGTCAGTACCTGAAAATTCCTTGCTGTCTTATTGACTAACCCCACAACATTCATACATATTTCCTTCATTACAACCTACTAGTTATCGGACTCATTAACATATTCATCATTGACTTGGGCATCCAGGTATCTCCTTTGTTGGAGCTGATTGTCATCACCCATCATTGCACTTCTTTCTGCAAAAGCTTTTTTCCTTTTTTAAAAAATAGTCCTTTTGTCAATCTATACTGCTCCAAATACTCTGGTCTATCTGGGTGAGGTGCCCCCACTCCCCATCATGTGTAGTCCTCAGTTTTTCTCTAAGCTTTGGCCCTGCCACTGGCAAGAAAGCTTTATTCGTTCACATATGTATTGGTTCACACAACCCCCATTTTATAAACACAAAAGTCATTCAGTCTAGCTCCTTATTCACACTCCCACACATAGACACACATACTCTGTGTTCGAACTAATGATCCCCCACAAGTTGCTCTCACACACAGAGGGTATAGATTTGCATGGGTTCTTTTTGAAATCTTTGGAGTTTCAACTTTCCTGGGTTTTGCAAATTCAATGGATAAAACTGTGCAATTGCAAGATTCCTTAAAATCCCCCTTCCAGGCTGCCCAACATTTATTTTGGCAGCAGGTACCTGGAGAGTTTCTGAAAGCCTCAGTTTGGCCTGGCCTCAGAGCTACTGGCACAGTAAAGATTAATAAGGCTTATTTAGCTGAACTCTCCTCATGCTGCAGTGTGATCCTTTACCATGAAATGGGCAAGATTCTTTGTTTGCAATGAACAAAAGTGAAGCCAAAAAGGGCTGACTGCAACATGCAAAAATAAGAAACAATCAGGAACTTTATATGTTTTCGGCTGGTAAACTGATGGCTAGAAATCCATGCCCCCTGTACCATTTACAATTCACAAGAATGAAAGATCCAAGTCTAAATATGATCCATAGAGTGTTGTGGGTTTTTTCTCTTTTTTTTCCTTTTTTTCTTCTTCCTTTTTTCCCTTTTTTTTTTTTTGAGGCATGTACAAGGCACCAAAGAGATTGTGCATCTTGAATTGTTTTATCAATAGATCAAGAAATCATGATTGAGAAGTATTACCCAATTCAAAAATCTGCTTTAGGAATGGTTGAAAGTAAAGATAACATGAGGTATTTCCAAATATGTATGTTTTTACCTTTGGAAACCAAGCTGTTAATATTAGATTGATTATGAACCCAGGCAAAAATCACTTTTCATAGGTAAGACACAAGCAGCATGGAATTAAATTTAAAAAAAAAGAAAAAGAAAACATTCAGATATTGGTGGGAAGCAGAAAGCAGCTGTAAATCAAACAGGATACAGCTTCAGACGCCTCTGTGCAAGCAGGTAGGAAGACAAGTCAGCAGAGAGCCAAGCCTTTAAAACCTCTGGAATTCCGGAGAAGCCCTGGACGCCCCCACGTGTTCTATAACTCCTATCTATCTAACACAAAACATCCCATCGCGTTCTCCAGAAGAGGAAGAAAAAAATCCCAGGCAAACATTCAGTTTGTAAATCAAAGAGCTGAGGCTGCCAGCACATAATCAATTCTATGCAGACAGAAACATTAAAAGGGGGGAAAAAATCTGTCCTTACCTAAAAGGCATGGCAGACAGGGCAGTGCAATGTTTTCACTGTACCCAACTCAGTGTTTTCTCTTTCATTCGGGCAACGCTCTAACGCTATTGAGAAGAGTTCCTGGGGTTTTCGGATCTTCCTTCAAGAGTTTTAATCACTGGCTTCCCCAGTCCCGGTTTAACAAATACCGCTGTCTTCTGTCAATATTTGTATGCAGCACCACATCTGGCAGCCGGCCAGCATACAGGGTTTCAAGAGGCAGGGTTAGAAAACTGACACCCTAACAAACACACTCCCGGCTTTGTGTCTTTTAAGGTGGTGCTAAAAGTGTCATCTTTGATTCTGACAGGAGCTAAAGATAGCCTCTTTTAGGACTTTCTCCCCTTCGCCTAAATACTCTGCTAGCTTGCGCGGTGGGGGGAAGGCGGGGCGGGGGTGTCCTGGGCAAAAAGAAAAGTTTGTTTTTTTGTCTCCCTGCCCCAAAGTTCTCCCTCACAATCACATGGCTTTCCTTTCCACCAGCTGCACTTTAAATGTGTTTTAATTGGCTGGAATGTAGAAAGAATCCATTTGGCAGTCATTTACATGTAAAGCACGCCCAGGGCAGCTGAAACAGGCCCCAGAAGCAGCCGATTACTTCATCAAAAGCTGTACTTAGAATACCATTGACTCCTACATAACTACAGTGAACTCTGTTCTATAGCGGAGGTGAAGTAATTAATAATTTTCTGTGAAAATTCTTCAGTAATCTAAAAGCTTAAAAAAAATCCTCCCTAACCCATTCTTACACAACAGTTTATCTCAAAGGAGATTTGATTTATCGACCTGGGCTTTATTCCTCGCAAACACTGACCATGTGAAGCATTACAAGAGGGTGTAAATAAGTTGGTTTGCCTGAACAGTTAATTTAAGTCATTTTCCTTTTGAATAATCCCCTGAGAAACATTGTTCTATTACTTCCTTACACTTAGCCTTGTGCTACAATAAATATTGGCAATACTTGTGGCATTTCCCCTTTCTTTCCATTTTTCAGAGTGGGTTACAATAATTATGCCCTGGACTCTGCTAGAACTTGCAATGAATAAATTCACCTGGAGTCAAAGTGTTAGAAGAACTTATGCAGAATTTGTGAGCCTAAGAGTTAAAGTCCTATACATGGGAGGGGGGATCCCAAAATGTTAACACTGGAAAACAGAAGAAAATACATATTGAGAAAAGCACAAAAGAGACTCATGAAAAGGCCATAGATTTAATAAACACAATCTCCCAGAAATAAAGTCATGTTAGAGCCAATGTAGCTATGTTTTCAAAGGCTCTCTCTACATACTGAAGTTGTATCTATGTGGAGAAAGTATATTGTAAAATTTGTCCAAAGAAGCTTTTTTCCCCTATTTCTGGTCCTCCAACAAGACAATGGGGGAGAAAATACTGTGTTTGCAGGCCATATTGTTTGGCAGAGATCAGGATGGGGGAAGGGGAAAGAGAACTACTTTAATTGGTTATGAGTTTGAACTTGGACTCTGAATAAAGAGGTCTTTCCAGGAAAATCATGGAATAATAATAAGTGGAAGAATAGGACATAAGGTGTGAGACAAGGAGACAGGATATCTGGATCAGTACTAGGACTGTACCTGAAAAGAATGAGCAAGTTCAGTTCTTGTTGATGTGGTTGTCCATATTCCCTCTCCCTGGCCCTCTCTTTGCCCTGCATCATTATGGTTTCAGTCTTTTGGGGGTAATTAATTAAAAATTATAACAAAGTTTCCATTGTGCAAAACATACAGAACTTGCCAGTAGAGCTGACTGTTAACAGAGGCTGCTGAAAACCTAGTGGCTCATGAGCCACATATAAAGTGAAAATATGAGAAAGTTACTTCTGAGACTTCCCTCCTCCCTGCTCCAATGATAACATTAGAGATGAACAGGTTGTACCACTTCATTATCCTACCTTTAATTCCCCTGCATTGCCTGATATCTCTTCCTTAGAGCTAACTGTTTGAGAAAGAACTTTCTCTATTCCTGATAGAGTCCTTATTCAGAATTTTCGATCCTACAAACCTGTTTTGATGCGACAGATTCCTTGTACTTACTAACAGAGGTTGATGTTCTCATAAATTATAGGGCTTCCTTGGATCTTTTTTTCCCTATTTTTACTATAAAATAGAATTGCCCACATTCTAAACCCTGCTGTATCCTGTATTTTGTTGATTGATTCTTAAGTTAAGTTTGGATTTTGCATTCCTATTGTTCTTAATCTCTTCTCTCTCTCTCTCTCTCTCTCTCTCTCTCTCTCTTTATAAGGGCTTAATTATTTATTCAGGGATGGGATATATTCTGATCATGAAACTCACTCCATTTAAATCTCATCCAAAAATTAGAAAGGTCTATTTTCTTCTTTTGGCTAGCAAGCACTCTGCTCCTATTAATACTGGTCTGGGCATCCAACAAAAATCCAGGGTCCAGGATGGTTAGCCCTTAAAATTTGTTTTAATTCTTTGATTTTTAATACTCCCACACCCCTTAGACAATTTCAAGCTGTTATCAATCCTCCATCCTTAGCTTGTTTGTAGTTGACAGAGTTGGGCAAAGCCAATAGCTCCAACCAGGCTTTACATACCGTTTTTGTACCATTTGGGTATGAAACTGGGACAGCTAGGTTTTTCAATGGATAGAGCATAGGGCCTGGACTCAGGGAGATCTGAGTTCAAATCTGGTCTCAGATACTTATTAGCTGTGTGACCCAGGGCAAGTCACTTAACCCTATTGGTCTCAGTTTCCTCATCTGTAAAATGATCTGGAGAAGGAAATGGCAAACCACTGTAGTATCTTTGCTAAGAAAACCCCAAATGGGGTCATGAAGAATTGGATACAACTAATCAACTGAACAACAAAAGTATGAAACTATGAACCAACTCTTTTTGAAATGATTCATTCTTCAGGCCAGTCCAGTTCTACTTTCGCCTACAATGAAAGAATCGTTGAAAGGAAACTGAGGTTACCAACCTCCTCTAACTTGTATCTAAACTTTATCCTGGTGAACCAGATTCCTAGCAAGTGATCATTTAGTCTTTGTACTTTCAACTGTAGGTAACTCATTCTCTCCTCTTGTAGTTTATTTGACTTTTAACAGCTGTTATTATTAGGAGGTTTTTATTTGCATCCTGTCAAATGTTAGACCCCTTGCTCTTATTTCTTATCTCAGATCTGGCCTCAGACATTTACTAGGTGTGTGACCCTGGGTAATTTGTTTAACTTCAGTTTCTTCATCCATTAAATGGAAATAGTAATAGCACCTACTTGCCAGGGTTGTTGTGAGAATATGATGATATAATGTTTGTCAAATATCAAATATCAAATGATATAATGCTTTATAATATAAAGCACTTTACAAACATTAAGTGCAATGTAAATGCTTATTATTATTATTATTATTATACATTCTCAGTTAATTCAACCAATACTCCTATACTCTGGTCTCTAGTCTATTCAATTTCTTAGTTGCTAACCTATGGGTCCAATCAAGTTTGTCACTGTCCTTCCAAAAATGTGGTACCCAAAAGAAGAGGCAATATTCCTGATGTGTTCTTTTCAGGGCAGAAAACAGTGGGAATATCACCTTATACACACTAGATATTTTTATTGTTTAATGCTGCCTAAGCCTGCAGTAACTTTTTTGGCTGCCATTTCATCCCATTGATTCAGCATATTGAACATTAAATTCATTAAAAAATCACAAGCCTTTTTTTATATGAATAAGTGCCTGGTCATATCTCAAGTATCCTTTCCTCAAATATAGGACTTCATATTTATCCCCATTAAATTTCATTGGGATTAATTTTGGCTCTTTGTACTAGCATTTTGAGATCTTTGTGGATCCTGACTCTGTCATCCGACATAGTAATTCTCCTAGTTTTGGGCCATTTGAAAATTGGAGAAGCATATTATCCATGCCTTTATCCATATTTACACCTTTTATCCCTCCTAACCTTCCCTAACCAGCAAGCTATCCTTTGGGGGTGGAGGGAAGAAAAAATAATTAAAAAGAAGAAAAACAACAGTTCAGAAAAACTAACCACCACATCTACTGCCTCTGAAAATATGTACAATATTTTACACACATAATCTCCCACTTCTCCAGTGAAATAAGGAAAGGATCTCAAAGCTTCATAGATACACTTTGTCATTAAAATTACAAAATTTTAGTTCTGGTGTCTTATTGTTGTTATTCATTCCATTTAACATTCTTGTATTCAATGGGTATATTATTACCACTTCTGATTATTTAATTCTGCACCAGTCCATGTAACTCTCTATGCTCCTATGAACTTTTCATATTCATCATTTCTTATTGTGCAATAATATTCCATTATATACGTGTACCACAATCTGTTTACCTATTCCTCAATCAATGGATACTTTTCGTTTGTTTGTTTGTAGTTCAATGCTTCCATAACCAAAACTAGCTCATATATAAATCATTCTTAAGTAGTCAGGCCCCTACAATGTATATTACTAGGAAAAATGCTTTATGTGTAGCCATGGTATAATTGTTAGAGTCAAAGGGCCCATGGTTTGTTAAATTAAATTCTAACTCCAAGCCTTAAGAACACCATTGATGGACCCTTTTGAGGGCTGATAGCATGTCATTGGATTGTAAAAAGAATGTCCTTTGGTCACCTCTTGGTCTACAGGGGTGGGGAACCTGTGACCTTTAGGTCACATGTGAGCAGGTCCTCAAGAGCTGCCCTTTGACTGAATCCAAACTTCGAAGGACAAATCCCCTTAATAAAAGGATCTGTTCTGTAAAACTTGGACTCAGTCAAAAAGCAGCACTTAAGGACCTAGAAGGCCACATGGGGCCTCAAGGCCACAGATTCCCCACCCTGGTCTAGAAGTTCTTTGTTAGGATCTTCCCTTCTCTCTTCCTTCTTCCAGACAAGTGCCTAGTTTTGAGTTCTCCCACCCATAGCTTCTGGCCTGCCTATATTTTGGAATTAGATTGAGCTCCAGGAAGAAACATTCAATTTAATTCTTAAGTGCAAGGCACTGTGCTTTCTGATGTAGAATAAGAACTAAGTCAAAGATTCCCAAAGTGTAGTACACATATCCCTAGAAGGTAGGTACAATAAACTCATCAAGGAGGGATAGGGTATGTATTGGTAGATACTAATTGCTAACATTTATACCGTACTTTAAGATTTGTGAAACATTTTTACCAATATCATATCATATAATCTTCACAACAACCTCAAAATGTAGGTGCTGTTATCCCATTTTATACATGAGAAAACTGAGACTGAGAAGTCCCAGGGCCATAGCCAATACATTTCTGAGGTAGGATTTAAACTTAGATCTTCCTGGCTCCAACTATTATCTTTATATCCATTGCATTATATTACCCTACTGAGGTATTTCAGAAACTCCAAATCAACAATCAATGGATTAAAAAATTTTTGGTATGCCGTTGGAAAAGCACATGCTATTCTAACTTAATATGCTTCAAATGTTTTGATTGCATTTAGAGCAATGTAGAAGTCAAGAACTTCATGATTCATTTGACTATTTTCTTATAAACATCTAACAACATTGTGATGCAAAAAAAAGTCACGCACCAAATAGTTTTCTTAATGAAAAATTTATCTATTCTGTTTCTAAATTACTATCTTTCCTGTCACAGAGGTACCTCAGTACCCTCCTTCATTCTTCACTCTCATTCGCACCACATATCCAATCTATTGTCAAATCTTTTCATTTCAGTCTTTGCCACATTTCTCATAAATCTTTCTTTCTCTTTACTCACAAAGTCGCCATCATAGTTCAGATCCTCATCCTCACTCACCTGAACTACTGCAATAGCCTTTTTTCTTTTGGTCCCCCTGCCTCAATTCTCTTTCCACTCTAATGCTTTTATAACTAGCATGCTTCACTCGTCTACTAAAGTGATTTTTCAAAAGCATTTGCTGTTGTTCAGTAGTTTCAGTCATGTTTGGCTCTTTGTGACCCCATTTGGGTTTTCTTGGTAAAGATACTGGAGTGGTTTGCCCCATCCTTCTCCAGCTCATTTACTAAAGAGGAACTTGAAGCCAACAAGGTTAAGTGACTTGCCCAGGGTCATACAGCTAGGAAGTGTCTGAGGCCAGATTTGAACTCTGAATTTGAATGAATCTTCCTAACACCAGGCCCAGTGCTCTGTCCACTGTGCCACCCTGGCTTCCTTTCTAAAGCATAGGTCTGGCCACATCACCCTCTACAAAATGATCTCTGGCAGGGATCCAATATAAACTCCTACTTTTGTAACCTGGCCTTTTCCTATCTTTCCAGTCTTCCTTAAGCATTTGGACTTCACTTCTTTCTATGCACTCTGCACTCTTACTACACTAACCAAGTTGACGTTCTGGGTATATAACATGCTTCTCCCACCTTCGTACATCTGTATTGGCTGTCTTCTATGCCTGGAATGCTTAGAACCCTTACTTCCATCTCTTGGTTTAAGAGTCAGCTAAAAGAGGCAGGTAGGTGACACAGTGGATAGAGCACCAGCCCTGAAGTCAGGAGAACCTGAGTTCAAATCCAGCCTCAGACCAAACACTTGACACTTACTAGCTGTGTGACCCTGGGCAAGTCACTTAACCCCAAATTGCCTAAAATTAAAAAAAAGACTCAGCTTAAATCTTTTCTTCTTCAGGATACTTTCCTGCATCCCCTCGCCCCACACCTGACTGTTATTGCCTTTCTATTTCAAATTCCCTTCCATCTACTCTGTATGTATCTTATATGTGCCTAGTTATTTACATGCTATTTTTCCCTTTAGAAGGAGAGCTCCTTGAGAGTAAGGACAGTGTTTTTCCTTTCAATTCCTTCTCTTAGAACAATTCCTGGAACACAGTAAATACTTAATGAATGCTTATTACTTGTAGAAATAATCTATTTTACTTCTTATATGTAGATGCATAGTTAACTCTAAATTTTTATTTCATTTTACATTCAATAGAGGGTCCAGGAAATGTCACTGAAAAGCAAAGGGTTATGGGGGGAAAAGTTGGGAACCACTGGCCTAAGTAGTCTCTTCTTATTGTTAACAGTCTGCTACCTGGATTGCTCCCCTGTGATTTTGGATCCCTGCTATCCAGGTGGTCCACTTTTTGGGGTTCCTGACTATTGCTGCTTACCTTCTTTGTCTGCCTTTGCCTGGTCTCCCTACCATGCTCTAACCTGTGGAACACATGCACAGCTACTCTAGTCTGCTCTTCTGATTCCAGCTCTCCTACCCTGACTCCCACTGACAGTTCTTGGGTATCTCCTTAGTTTTCTAACCCACTTTCATATATACCCCTTAGCCACTTTCTCAAATTTGCTTGAGTTCTCCCTGTACCCTTGATCTATTGCTGCTGACTTTTGTGATGCTAAGAGCAGTGAATCCAAAAAGCAATTGCCCACACCATCCCACATACAAGATGTGATCATCAGTTAAGGATCAACCTAGGGATCTTTGGAACCTGTGGCATGTAAACTCTTCCCTATCAATGGTAGAGATCTGACCATGGTTTCTAGGACTTCTCTAAAGTGGTAGGTCTAGGATATGGAAGAAACTTCTAAGTAGTGTTCCAATTAGGGAGCCATTTGGAGCCTGTGGATAACTATTCCTATGATATTTCCCAGTATCTAAAAGGTTCCAGTGTCATTCTGGGATGTTGGGAGCTGTACAATGAATATAGACTAGGAATAGAAGATAAAGCAAGGCTGGAAAGATCAGATAGGACCCAGCAGGTCAAGTATGGCTGATGGCCAGAATCAGACATGTTAGAGTACATATGCCAGTGGACTGTTCACCCTGGTCCCACCTGGATTGCACCTAAGAGGGCAGCCTGCAATTTCAGCAGTACAGTCAATCCTGAAAGAGGCTAGGAATGAGAGGTAGTAAAGGTAAAAGAGTCAATTCTCAGAGTATCAGCTCAAAGTAATGACCAAACAGAAGCCAGAGGCAAGAGGAGAATCCAAGATCTAGAAGTACAGGTTGGCAGCATAGCAGCATCAGATATAAGGGACAAAAAAGGGAAATATGGTCTAACGTCCATCACAAAATCAAGAAACCATGTGCCCAAATAGATTTGAGTTTAATCAGAGAAGTGTATTTCTAATTTGCCTTCCTGAAAGTGGTATTCAGCCAGAGTCATTTTGAGACCGAGAATCTGTGACTAATCCTAATCCTTTTGCCCCTCTCAAAGAGCTTCAGCTGTGGACAGCTCCTATCTGCTGTTAAGGTTTTCTTTATGGGAAAGAGTTGTGTTTGCAAAGCAGTTGAGATTCTATGTTTGAGACACGATACATGGAGGCATACACTTCACCATCAGTGCTTCTCCTAGCCAAAGAGAACATCTGGAGTGATCAAAGACAGGACTGCTGTCCATGCACCTGTGGAGCTATAAATAATTAGCAAAAAGTATCCTGGCAATGATTATTATCCTTGGGAATTACCACCTCCCCCTTTCCCCACAGGACTCTGGATTGTTTCTCTAATAAAAACTGAGAACATCAGACAACCTTGGGAAATATTGTGTCTTTGAGGTACTCTTGGATCTAGCTTATTCTTTCTTCACAGCTGTTTTATATTTCTCTGTAGACCTCCCTGCCAAGGGCTTTAGTCATTGGCCAGGATGTAATTTTCTTCTCTGCATCTCAGAAATTCAGCTTCATTGAGATGTCCTGCTTGTACATGCTGTGAAGAGTATAAGGTCTACTCACTGCATCATCCTGTCAGCAAAGTCAACTATCACGGGTGGAGCGTTCAATAAGGAAGCTTAGCTCACTGCCTGACACGAAGCTCTTCTGAGAACCCACACACTTAAAAGCCTAGGACTAAGAAGGAGTGGCCTGGAGCCTCAACTGTGAGAAGACAAAAGCAAAAGGTTAAAAAAAAAACAGAAACAATTACCAGAAGGTAGAGAAAGGAAAGAGGCTAAAAGTTCAAGCTAATGAACAAGACACAAGAGGTCTTCAGGAGCTAAATCATACAAACAAATTCTAAGCTCTTCTGTCTATTCACATTGTCACCACCTTAACTGAGCCCCTCCCTCATTGTTTCTCACTTGGACTACTGCAAAAGCTTCCTATTTGGTCTTCCTGCTTCAGATCTCTCTCTGCTTCAATCAATTCTCCACACAACTGCTAAAGTGATTTTCCTTATGTGCAGATCTGGCAATGACTCTCCTTTACTCAATAAAGGTCAGTGGCTCCCTATTGCCTCTAGGATAAACTACAAAGGCTTAGCTCTGTCTTTTAAATCTGTTTACAACATATCTCCAACCTGTCTTTCCAACTTAATTATATATTTCTCCCCTTCCTGTTCTCTACAATCCAACTGAATTGGTTTTCTTTTCATTTTTTTTCATTAATGACTCCTCATATCCCATCATCATACCCTTGAATTAGTCATTCCTTATACCTGGAATCCACTCGTTCACTTCCATTTTATAGAACCTTTCATATTCTTCTAGATGCAGCTCATTCACCTTTTATTCAATGACTTTCTAAATCTTCCAATGCTATTGCTCTACACCCCCAGCTGTACTGCATTTATTTTCCATTTATTCTGCATATACTTAGATATGTACATACTGTCTTGCCCAAGCATAATATAAGCTTCTTTAGAGTATGAATTATTCCATCCCCAGAACCTAGCAGAGTGGCTGACATAGAGCAGGTGTTTGAAATATGCTCATTAATTGATTGCTATAGAACTTCAAGGTTCAAAAAAAAAACACTTCCTTCACAACAACTCCATAAAGTAGTTAGTATTAAGTATTAGTAGCCCCATTTTGCAGGTAAATAAACTGAGTCTTAGTAAGTTGAAATAACTTGCCCATGATCCCATGACTGGTAAGTGTCTGAGCAAAGAAAGGATAACAGATGCAAGACTCCAGCAATAAGAAAAGCCTGATAATTAAGGCACATAAAACAAGCAAGAAGCAAGAACCAGACTCTGACAGTACAAAACCTGGGGCTCTGACAGTACAAAAAAGTGAGGGAGTATGACATGAAGAGGCAGAAAGAAGGGCAGCTACCAATGGTCATTTATATGTGTGTGGAGACTTTGGAAAACAGATCTAGTAGATGATCCAATCAAGAATATATCCCAGAGGCAGCTAGGTGGTGCAGTGGATAGAATACCCAATCAGGAGGACCTGAGTTCAAATCCAGCCTCAGACACATGATACTCACTAGTTGTGTGATCCTACGTAAGTCACTTAACCCTGATTGCTGAGAGAGAGAGAGAGAGAGAGAGAGAGAGAGAGAGAGTATAAGAGTATATCCCAAACAAAGGCTAGTAACTGATGCTTCATGCCCCACGAACATCTGGAACTTGACTGTCAAAGGGCATAGAATATGAATCTCTAACTTTGGTTATTGGTGAGTTTCTCCAATTGAGTGTGAACTGAAGTGAGAAAGTCCAGAGATGTTATCTTCTGATAGATGAGGGTGAAAGGACTATTTCACTGAAAACAAAATAAAAATGCCTTTGCTGGTGTTCACTCATTTTATGTAAATGATTCTTTCCTATTTATTCCCTTTGTTCCAAGGGGAAATGCATTGATAAAATTTATCAGCTCAGTCCACCAGGGCAAATAAATCTCACCAGCCATTCAGGAACCAGACTATTCTCAGAGCTGGATGAGACAGCCTTTCAGTGAAATCAGTGGACTGCTGAACACTAGGGATTTCAGATCCTGTTTATCAGTGAACAGATAATGATTGATGATGGAGGAAAAAAAAAAAAAACTTGAGTTTTATTTGTATTCAGTGTCTATCCTTAAAAAGCACCAGAATTAAAGTCACTGATAAGAATACAGCTGCGTCTGCATTTCTCTAATACTTCAGTAGGGAACAGATTGGTGTCTGTGGCGGTTATTGGCAAATGAGCATATATACATTCAACTCTCTATTATCTATACTCATGTAGGATTCATGAAAAATGTTTTAATAATTTAAAAATTCTATTTAGATTTGAAATATAATGTATGATTTTTTCAGGAAATTAATCTTCTTCATTGTACAGGATGTCCCAAAATTCTTGGTGCAATTTTAAGCTATTAAAGCTTTAATATCTTAAAAATATATTAATATATCTTGCAGGAAATTAATCTTCTTCATTGTACAGGATGTCCCAAAAGTCTTGGTGCAATTTTAAGCTATTAAAGCTTTAATATCTTAAAAATGTATTAATATATCTTGCATTTTATTAAAATGAAATTGGGGCTCCTGTGCACACTGTTTCAACAGGCAGCCCAGGAAGATGTTGAGTAACAGGAAGACGCTTGTGTGAGATTTTAAATTTTGTTCATAATTCACAAAGATCCACATAATGCAATCCCACTCTGTCTATATGACTTTATCTCCCACTATCCAAAAAGAGCCTTTTGCTTTAATCCTTCTATTTACAATTCCCTGGAACATACCAATGGCACTGTCAACTTAGTATGCATACATACACACACACACACACATGCATAATAATGGCATTTATATATGTGTGTATCTAACTTACTATAGTGTGTACACAGATATTTACTTGTATCTATGTGCGTGTGTGTGTGTGTGTGTGTGTATGTGTGCATGACCGTTTTCCTCCCCATGACATATTTTAATGAAGTTTATTTTGCCCAATGGCCACTTCAGTTGTGGTTGAATATACTCACAAACAAAAAAAAAATATTAACTTGATTTACTGTGATCACTACATTACTATTATTAATAACTGAAATTTACATAGTACTTTATAGTTTCCAAATTTTTTTTTATTTTAGTAACTCAGTTGAGCTTCAGCAACCCTGTGAGATAAGTACTACAGGTATCAGTATCCCTATTTTTATGTTTGAAGAAAATAGGGTTCAGAAATGTTAAGGGACTTGCCTAGGGTCACGCAGCTAGCAAATGTCAGAGGTGAGTCATGAACCCAGGTCTTTGTGCTTCCAAAGTACTCTACTTATCATGGCAGATATTTGACAAATTTGAATATAGTCATTGAGTATGTACTATTGATCTTGGAAGGGTGAAGTAAAAGTTAAAGAAGGAGATACTAGGTGTATTTGAGTACAGAATTCTGATGCTAATTCCTTAATATAATGATGAAGCCATGGAACCAATTCAGCTCCTTAGTTATAATATGCTAAATGCAACCAACACCTGCCTTGGCTAATAATTATGTCCAGTTTTGACTGTTTGACTAGATACTATATAAAGGTTAAAAAGAGAGGGATCTAAGATATGAGAAAGATTAAATTCATTACTGTCTGAGCCAAAGGAAGCAGTTGGGAGAAAAATCAGGGAGCTCTTGGTCCAAGATCTTTTCTGGTCAAACCTCTAAGGTGAAACAGATTCTTTACTCATTTCCCTATAATAATTCACATTTATATAGCATTTTGGCCTCTGACAAATATTTTCATCAAGACAAGTCAGGCAGAGAAAAATTAGTTATTCCTATTTTACATGTGGAGAAACTAAGGCACTGGGAAGCTAAGTAACTTTCCTATTTTCATCCAGCTGAAGCAGGACTATAACCCAGATCTCTTGGCTTCAAGAGATTGACTATACCATTGACTATAACAAATTCTTATTCCATCTTCTATCCTGAAGGAATTTTTTCTGTTCTTTTACATACTTGGTTTTAAAACTGGAGACATAACCCTGAGATATTTAAATCAATGGATGTAATTTCAAATGGTTTGCCCATAAAAGTTATTATAACTGCATAGCTGTGGTTAATCTTTTTCTGCCATCATCTTTGGTTGTGTAAACAATGGAATGAACTGCCAAGAAAGTGTTTTGGGGGTTAAATATCACCATAAACTTGCTCTGTATGTATGAATGAGGCTTTGCAAATTTTAAAACGGTGTATACAAATGAGTAGTTATTGTTGTTCTCTGCTTCGTAACAGACAAGGCCACTGTATCCCCAGCTCACACCTGGAATAAATCAGAAAGAGCACACATGCTTGAATTGGTTTTCTTTTCCTTCTTCTACAAGGTGATAAACATTTATGCTGACATGAAATAATAAGTATACTATTATTATTTAATATCAGGGCATTATGTCAAAGAGATATTCAATTGTTGGTTGTTTGTTTTTAAATCACATAAACCTTGGAGTAGGCCAAGATAATGTGGTTAGAGGCTCAAAGGGAATCACTCACAAACTCCATAAATGGCTTTGATAATCAATTAGCAAAACAAAGAGCATTGACAAAATTTTAAAATGCTAGAGAACAATGAAATCAATTAAAATCCCAGAAACAATAGAGGTTGGGAAAGATATGCTATCCCAAGAGGCATACTTACAGTATCATAGTTCTAGGATTGGAAGGTGCTTTAGAGGCCATCTAGTTCAACTCTCTAGTCATCTAGTCATTATATAGTTGAGAAAAATCAGGCCCGATGAGGTTCTACAGATATGTTTGTAGCAGAGATGAGATATGAACCCAGGTCCTTGGGCTACAATTCCAGGATTCATTCTACTATATCATACTAAACAAATGTCATAGCCAAATAAAGTAATCAAGATATAGCAGTATGAAGGAAACCAGAAGACCAATAATATGAAAAAGTAAACCTATACACATAAGAATATAAAATTAAAGCTCAAAGATAATTTAAAAGAATAAAAAGAAGAAATAAAGAGAACAATAGTAGAAAACCTCAAAAAATTCGTAGAGGCCACCCCAACAATAGACTTACTACAGCAGAAAATTTGGGGTGTAGAATCATATAGAATTCAGAGTAGGTAGAAATAAAAGCTTAAAAAAATTATAGAATTATCCAAGGTATACCCATATAGACCCAAGTGATAGACTTAGAGGTTAGATCATGACACAGTAGTGTCACTGGTCCTGATAACATAAAAGATGGAAGGTGAAACACTGTACTTCAGTAAACTATTCAAGAAAATTTTCCATAATTGGTGAAAAGAATAAATAAAATGCCAACAGAATATACATATACACATATGTGTATATATGTATATATAAATGCACACTCACGTGTATGTTTATATACATGCACATGCAGACATGTATATTGAAAGCCACGTATAGCCACCATACCTAAACAGGGATAAACTAAAGAGTTAAGATGCCTAGAAACTCTAGATTCAAACTACAATAATAAGAAAAGACAAAACTAACATAACTGCAAAAAATCACTTACCAAGCAAGGAGCAAATGTTTTCAAGGTCAAGGAAGGATCACAGACATCAGATTACAACACCTGAAAATTAAGAAACACGGGCCATGAATCCAGCATCCCTGCCCAGCAAAACTCAATATGTTCTATAGGGGTAGGATAAATTTGTGAGAAGCAAACAGAATGAAGTTTTTACAGAAAGACATACCTATTTCAAGGAAGTCCATGAACAAAAATGCCTCCCAGCCAAGAAGATGAGTATTTTGAACAATCAAAATAGGTCAGTTGCTAATGAAACACGAGAATTGGCAATGCACTATATTGGTGAAACCATTAAAGATTTCAAAAGGGTGTTTAAAAAGGCAAATTTTAAAAAAAAACCACCAAGATGTAGAAGGAAAGGGGGATATAGTAACGATAAACTAAAGTTTCTGTCTTTAATAAAGAAGTCCAAGTTAAACTATGTTAGTTTCATGAATTCTCATAAGATTGAAAGATTTTTTTTTTGCTTTGAGTAGCTCTGATAATTTTGGATTAACAATAGAAGCCACTAGAATGAGAAAGGAAATGTGATTCCCTTCTGATAAATAACTGAGGGAGAGACAAGCATTACAATTTTAACCCTAAATGCAAGAAGACTGAATTATACAACAAAGCAAAAAAGGAATTACAGAACCCTACAGTAAGCTGCTTAAAAGAAGCATATTTATTCTAGAAAGGTCTAAATAGATTCAAAATTAAAATGCAGTCTTATAATTTACCATGCTACTTCCAAATCTAGAAAAGTAGAAATGGTGTTAATGATACTGGACAAAGCTGAATACAAACCAGCAAGTATTAAAAGAGATAAATGAACATTATTTTATGCTTAAAGTTGCTAAATAAAATGAGAACACATACATCTCAATTATATATGCATCTAATCATTCTGCAGCAAAATTCATAAAGGAAAAACTCACAGTCTTGCAAGAAGATATCAATTTTTTAAAGTATGTGATTTTCACATTCCATTACCAGTATATGACAAATCCAAGAAAAAGATAAAGAAATTACTGAAATAAACAGAGTATTGAACTAGTCCTAATAGATAGATGGAGAAAACTTCATGGAGAAAATCAGAGAATGTGCTCTTTTCTCTAGCATTCTGAAAACTAATGAAAAAATTGATAAAATGTTTAGGCACAAAGAAAACACGGACAAATATCAAAGAATATATTAGCACACCATAATGTAGTAGAGTTAGCAGTAAATAGAGATAGCATGGATAAAGAGCATAGCTTCCGTCTTCCTGCCCTCAACTTAAAAAAAGAGGAGGGGATTAAATAATGACTGGATAAAAGAGAATTCTAAAAAAAAGTAATAAAAACAGATTACATAAATGATAGTGCAGTACATAGCCTACATCTTCAAAATCTATGAGGTGCAGATAAATCAGGGCTCAGAAGTAGATTATTAGCCCTTATTTTTATCAATGAGAGAGATAAAATTAATAAATAGTCTACATGCACAAGTGCGTGCGCATGCACACAGACACACACACAAATTTTAGACAAAGAACAAACCAACAGAAAAAGTAAAATAACCCACACCAGACCAGAAATCAATAAGATGAAAAGGAACAATATTGAAATGATAAATTCAAGAACAGGAGTTTTATTTTTTTAAACTAAAATTAAATTAATAAACAATTAACAGTCTAATTAACAAAGGGAACAAAGCTAAAACATTCAAATCAGAAATTGGCAAGGGGATAACCCTATGAAGTCAAAAGAAAACAAGAGAATTTTAGATATTAGAATAAATAATTCTATGTTCAAAAATTTAAGAATATAAAAGAAGTAGATGACTAGCTACAGAAGTATTAAACACAAAACAAAAAAGAACTCAAAACACTACACTTTAAAGTATGTATGTTCTTGTTTGAAAGGTAATCTTCAAAATCATTAAGAAGAAAAGAACATTTTTCACGCACACACACACACACACACACACACACTCTCCATGGACATTTTTTCATGATTTTTCACCAGTTTCCAGTGTTGGCACTACCAATGAACTAGAGGAAAAGAGTAGTTAGGAAAGATGGAGAGGGCTTCATGGAAAAGAAATGAGTCCAATGAAGCTGGAAAGCTAATTTTTGTCTATGCAACTTACAAGTGTTTAGGAAATGATGGCTTCAAATCCAGAAAAGAAGTCTGGAAGAGAAATATAATGTAATTAGGGTAGCTGAGACTGGATTAAATCAAAAGAGTGGTTTGGAAAGCAGACTAGAAGGCTGTGGAATTTATGACAGCAATGAAGTACAGAGACCTGGCAAAATATGTGCAAAATGATGATATGTTGGAATGAGAAACATTGAAGAAGATATCAATAGGTTACCATAGCAGAAGTTACTTAGTTTTGAAGTTCAAGATCAAAACAGTGAGATAGTACTTAGAGGATATTCTTCCAGGGTTGAATTCTTCTTCCTTTGCCTGTAAGAGAACGCTGACCTGAGCATAGACACATAGGAAGCCTTTCATTGTATATTGATGGAACATCTTGGCAATGAACAACAGTAAACTGAAAAAGGCTCTTGTCCCAAATGCTATAAAGTTCCTTGTTCAGTTATCCTGTATGAAATTATGCCAGGCTAGGAAAAGAAGAGAATCCAACATTAAAAGGACACTCTCACTGAATCTCACAAATGATGTAGTTGAATTCATTCAAAACTTCCAAAACTTAGCCCAAACTCTCTCATCTCATATTTGAGGCTTCCGATAATGTATCTCCAACCTATATTTTCAAACTTCTTTCTTTTGCTCCATCCAGACTACTTAGCTCACTGCCCTCCACCCCCAAATAGGTTGGTTACCTTATGACATTGGTGCCTTTAATTCCAATGTTCCTTCGGTCTAGAAGGCCTTTTCCTGCCTCCTTTATGTCCATTGACATCTTACCCCTTCAATATCCAGCTCAATTCCTATCTGGTTCATGAAGTCTTCTCTGGCTATTCCAAACCACAGTGATCTTTCCTACCTCTGACCTTCTAGAACAGCTTTGTTCAATACCTCTCATTTAACATTTACCTGTTGCCTAGGGCTGCTAGTTACCGTAATATTTCCAGCCTCCTCAACCAAATTATAAGTTCCTTCATGGTAATAGCAGTGCCTTATATTTCTTTATAGCCTAGACCACAATGCCTTGTTTCTCTGATATGTGTTGATTTGCCTACTACTGCTAGCATTCAAATAAAAGGATATGACAGTGAAAGGGAGAAGGACAATGGACCAGAAGTGGTTGACTAGATGGGAAAATATTCCCTCAAGGAAACTGTTACCTTGTTGTACTGTTAAACTGAGGGCAAATTGGAAAAATGGAAAAGAGTATGGCAGAAATTTGGCATAGACCAAAATCCAAAATAAAGACCAAAATAAAGTCAAAATGGGTACACAATTTAGATATAAAGGCTGATATATAAGCAAACTGGGAGAGCAAGGAAGAGTTTGCCTGTCAGATTTATGGAGAACAGAAGAATTTATGATGAAATAAGAGGTGGGGAACATTATGAAATGCAAAATGGATAATTTGGGTTACATTAAATTGGAAAGTTTTTGCACAGAAAAGCCAATGCAACCAAGATTAGGAGGGAAGCAGAAAACTGGGAAAGAATTTTTATAACCAATATCTCTGATAAGGGCCTCATTTCTAAAATATATAAAGAACTAAGTTAAATTTATAAGAATACAAGTCATTCTCCAATTGACAAATTGTCAAAGGATATGAACAGGCAGTTTTCAGGTGAAGAAATTAAAGCTATCTATAGTCATATGAAAAAAATGTTCTAAATCACTATTGATTAGAGAAATGCAAATCAAAATGACTCTGAGGTACCACATCACACCTATCAGATTGGCTAACATGACAAAACAGGAAAATGATAAATGTTGGAGAAGATGTGAGAAAATTGGAACATCAATGCATTGTTGGTGGAGTTGTGAATTGATTCAACCATTTTGGAGAGCAATTTGGAACTATGCCCAAAGGGCTATAAAATGTGCATACCTTTTGACCAAGCAATAGCACTTCTGTATCCTAAAGAGATCATAAAAATGGGAAAATGGCCCACATGTACAAAAATATCTATAGCAGCTCTTTCTGTGATGGCAAAGAATTGGAAATTGAGGGGTTGCCCATCAATTGGGGAATGACTGAACAAGTTGTGGTATATGAATGTACTGGAATACTATTGTGCTATAAGAAATTATGAGCAAGCAGACTTCAGAAAAACCTGGAAAGACTTGTATGGACTGATGCTGAGTGAAGTGAGCAGAACCAGGAGAGTGTTATACACAGTAACAGCCATATCTGCTATGACTAACTTCGATAGACTTAGCTCTTCTCAGCAATGCAAGGATCTAAGACATCTCCAAAAGTCTCATGATGGAAAATGCTATCCACATCCAGAGAAAGAACTATGGGGTTGGAATGCAGATAGAAGCATACTATTCGCTTTTTTTTCCTTCTGTTTTGTTTCTTCTTTCTTGTGGTTCCTCCTATTGGTTCTAATTCTTCTTTGCAACATGACTAATGTGAAAATATGTCTAATAGGAATGTATATGTAGAGCCTATATCAGATTGCACACCATCTCAGGGAGGAAGGAGGGGAAAGGGGGGGAGAAAATTTAAAACTCAAAAGCTTGTGGAAATGATTGTTGAAAACTAAAACTAAATTAATTAATGTAAAAAATAAACTGAGGGTAAAGTCATGAACAGAGGGGCCACAGACATAGCAAGGGAGGTCTATAATAGCCACAACCTACCACCTACTCTTTCCCACTGAACTGTCCTGCCCTTCTCTTCCTAAACTCCAAGTAAGAACCAAAAATCAGACTTGGCTGCAGATGATCTCTGAGAGGAGAGATGAGAATCACGTCTAGTCCGCCTGCGTTTATCCCCAAGGTAACATCCAGGGATACTGGAGCAGCTACACATAGCTCAGGGATCAGTATCATAGAAGTAAGCAACCAAGAGTTAACACAGAAGTATCTAAGAATCCAAATCAGTTCAGGTGCCAGAATTAAGAGCAAGAAGAATCATAGGATTGTAGGATCTGAGTTGGAAAGACCTCAGATACCATCTTCTACAACCTCCTCATTTTCCATATAAGGACACTAAAGCCTAGAGAACTGACCTACTCAAAGTCATACGGGTAGAAAGTGGCAGATGGAGGTTCTCTGACTTCAAATCCATTTCTCTTTTTACTGAACAATGCTACTATCTATAAAACTGAGTCTCCATAGAGTCAGAGTTGGAAAGATCCTCAGAGGCCAATTCTCTAATTTTGCACTTGAGGAAACTGAGGCCCAGAACAGTAGTATAACACAGGCAATACATATCAGAGGCAGCATTTAAATCCAAGTCATCATGACTTCAAAGTCAATGCTCTTTCCATTAGGAGAGGGGAGGGAACAAGTATTTATTAAGGACTTACTATGTGCCTGGCACTGCTAAGTCCTTCACATATATTATCTCATTAGAAAACAAGAACCAAGATTAGAAGACCACTTTTACAAATTTCAGGATGTGGAAAAGGGTCCTGAAAATTGAAGCAAAACCAAACAAAACTAGGAGCAGAGTAACAACTGAATGACAGTTTGATATACTCATCACATGCCTCGTTTTCTGGAAGATTTGTGAACCAGTCACACCTTCTTTCTTAAGGTCTTAAGGAGGAGACACTGTCGTTTCGTATGTAATGGGGTTATGGGGGGCGCATAGGGAGACATACAGCGCCTGACATATCCCAGGGGCTCATTTCAGTCCTCCCCTTGGGTAACCAAGATCACCCAGGTGCTGCTATTTCAAAAGTCAAAACCTCTGGAGAGAGGGAACTTCTCAGCTCCAAGTCTGTTGAGTGCTTCATTCTTTAGCTCCAGTAATGGAAGAAGATGAAGACGGAGAGAGAAAATGGAAAGGAGAGATAATAGGGTGGAGGGGGAAAGGAAAAGAGAGAGATTTCTGCATTATTTTCCAATGTTCTATCCTAGGAAAAACCCAGCCAAGCCTCAGACACTCAGACACAGAGCCAAAAACCAGGAGATTTAGTGCTGCAGCTGCTCTCTTGCCATTGGAGCTGCAATCTACAATCTAACAGTGACATATGGTTCTTTACGATCAGGCCTCAAAACACTAAACAATAGGACCTGCCAAAGGGAAAATATTCATTTCAGAATTCTGGATGTAAATTTCCTGTCCCTTGTGTTTAGTGTGTCATTACTAATAGTATATAAAGAATGATCCAAATGTGATATAAATAATCATTTGGTTTTACAGTGAAAACAGCAGCTCTGCCTTGTACAAGTCAAAACAAAGCAGTGCAAAATTGGAGCCCAAATTAAAAAGGTGATCATCTGTGGGAGCTTGATGCAATATTCACACTGGAGATAAATCGGTGGATTTTAATATGTACTGTAATGCCAAATGTGAAGCAAGACTACGAAAGTATGAGATCATTTACAGATTCACGTGTTGTTCAACAATAGAGGTGGTCCCAAATTATACATGGCTTCTGTTCTGAAACCTCATTTGGAAGTTAATTACTCAGAATTGATTTTCCACTACAATGATATTATAGATGTGGTTAAGTAAATTTTTAGGCAAGCCCTCCCCTCCCCCATACACACACTTTTTCTTGTCTTTTCTTTACATCTCCAGTGTTTAGCACAGTGCCGGGCATGCAGTAGGTGATTGATAAATGTTTGTTGACTGGTTGACTTACAACAATCTATTTTAATCCATCTTGTAGTGGAACTATAATAATTTTTGCTACCTTCTTTCTGGGTTAATAAGGTCTTAGTCATGGAACCAAATCACTCCCTAGAACATTATTTTCAGAGTAAATTGGGAATCAAGTTCCTACATATCTGCCCCTGAAATAGTAGGGATTCTTTCCCTATTCCCCTCCCTTTCTCTACCCTCCTGTAGCCATGATAGGGAAGGGAGCCAATGATATTAACAGACATAGCTTTGAGAAAGTTTAAGGCCACACTCTGGAATTCTCTCATGCCCCAACTCTTCATCCTGAAGCCTCCTTCCAGCCCTGGAATTTACACATAGGAATTATCCTCCACCACTGGGGCCTATCATCTGATTGGATGACTCTCCTAGAAGGTCCGTTTAAAAAGTGTGCCCAGTCCATTCATGTCTCATACGTCTGTAGTTACATTCCCAAATTCCTCTACCAGACTCCTAGTATCTTTGTGTCTGTCCACACCCCCTGTCTTTTCAGTTTCCTTTTATTCAGTGTCTTTTTCCATTAGTAAGAAAGCTCCTTGAGGGTGGGGACAGTCTTTCAGTCTACTTTTTTACCTTCTATTTGTATTCAAAGGATTTACTCTGTGCTTGGCACATAGTAAAAGTTTAATAAATGTTAATTGATTGGCTGACTGATTGTCTCTAGAGATTCCAGCAGCAGCAACACTAGAGGAAGCAGAAAAGGAATTCTGTCTTTAATAGAAATGTCAGCAAGTCCATAGATCATACATTTGGAGCTGAAAGGGATCTTACACAATATAATTTGTAAAGTTCTGGGCTTACAATGAGGAACACCTGGGTTCCAGTGGCTAGCTATGTGACTATAGACCACTCAATTAACCCCTCTAAGGCTCAGTTTCCTTATATGTGTATCACAAGCTACTGTGGCCCCCATTGCTTGAAGGCAAGGCAGGTTATATTTCATGTCTCTCCCCCGGTACCCTTAAGAGGAGGGGAGGGGAGGGGAGGGGAGGGGAGGGGAGGGGGGTATGATTCTGGGATCTCTGCCAATGGCTCCAACCTGGATTGATGTTCCTTCAGTGGCCAGGGGTGTGTCCCTTCTTTCCTAGTTTCATTTGTTAGATCAATTTTTACACGGAAATATTTACTTCAAAAGATATAATCACAAATATAAAAACTTACTCCCCTAACAGATGGCAGGAATAATCTTTCTCCTCATCCCACTCTCCTGTACCATCTCAGTGTCTGGGGAGGGGAAGGAGATTAGGTTTATAGTTTAGCTAGTCTCCCATAGGGCACACTCACAGGCTTAAGTCGAAACCCTCATGGGTCTTGGGTCTCCAGAACCCTGGATTCTCAGGAGTTCCATGACAGGTTGACTGACTGTACCATCCTACCCAGAATTTTGGCTCCAAGGTCACTATGGCTTAAACTCACACTCAGGTGGAGATCATCAAACACTTGAAAGTGAGGAGCACAAGCAACATAGAACATAAACAAACAGCCCCAGGCCCATTTCTCAGAGCTAGATCAAAAGAGAGAGAACAGGGGAAAGAAAGTCTTTCCCTTCTTGCTGGTTCAGTTCATTTTGCCCATGATGTGGATGAACTGGGACTTCACCCTCTGGATACAGCAGATAAGAGTACAACAGAAAAAAAGGGAGTGAACATCTTAGTCTCAGAAATGGTAAAGATGCAAGCAGCTAATCAAAGGAATCTATCCCCCTCCCCCCCCATGTAGTAGGGGGTGCAATGTGCTCCATGTTAGAGAAATCGGGCATGCTCCAAAGGCCCCTTTAGGGTATCTCTATGTTACGAGAACTGGGCATGCCCAGTGAAGCCCCAGTTACCTTTGTAAAATAAGGAGGTTGGATTTGATGGTCTCTGTGGTTCCTTCCAGCTCTCATCTTATATTTTTATGAATTATTTGAAGATCATCTAATGCAGAGATGTCAGACACATTGGCTGCTGCAAGCTGGATTGAACTGTAATTGGGAAATATTTAACAAAAATTGATAAAAATACAACAGAGTATAGATATAGAGTATAATGTTACTATGTGATTTTCTAAATGAATATGTGGCCCCCAGGGACCCTCATATATGGTTTAGTGGCCCTTGTTTCTATTGTTTGACACCACTGATGTAGATCAATCCCTTCATTTTATCGTCGAGAAAACTGAAGCCCAGAGAAGCGTGGTGACTTTCCCAAAATCACACAGACAGTAAGTGGCAGAGTCAGGATTTTAACCCAGACTTCATGACTCCCAATCCAGGATTCTTTTCACTGGACCATGCTGCCTCTATCATGAGGTGCAGCAGGAACCCAGGTCACCCAGGTGACTTCAAAAACACTAATAGTGAGAGGAGGGGACCCATTCCTATCACACTGTTTCTATATATGGCATGTTTGTGGGTTAAATGTTCACATCTCAGGGGTTGCCTAAAGAAGGTTTGCAATAGACCCTGCTAGAGCATAACACAACAAAGGTCAAGCCTTGAACAACTTTATAAGAAGCAGCATATTTGAAGGGAAGCCACCATCTGGTGCAGGCTTTCCCCACCTCACACTTGGACTACGGTAATAGCCATGTGGGTGGTGTACCTAACTAACTCAAGGCTCTCTCTCTGGGCTAATCTATTCTCTACCCCGCTGCCAAAGTGATCTGACCATGCCACCCCCTTACTTCAATAAATTCCAGTGGTTCCCTATTACTTCCAGGATTAAATATAAAATCTTCTCTTTGGCATCTAAAGCACTTCACAACCCAGACCCTTTCTACCTTTCGTCCCTTATACATTACTTCCCTCCACCTAATCTGTGAAGCAGCTATACTGGCTGTCCTCACTTAAAGCACTCTATTTCCCAGCTCTTTCATCTCACTAGCTGTGCTTCCATGCTTTCTGTCCTCACCTCGCTTCCTGGCTTCCACGGCCTCCTTCCAGACACAGCTCACCCCACACCTTCCACAAGAGGCCTTTTCTAGTCGCTCTGATTCTAAAACTTTCTCTCTGAGGTTCGTTCATACAGTATAGCTTGTGTACGTAGCTATTTGTATGTTATCTCCCCAGCCCCTTAGAATATAAACTCTTTGAGGCCAGGGACTGGGATTTGTCTTCCTTTGTCTTCCCAGTGCTTAGCAAGTATCTGACACATAATAAGTATTTAATAAGTGCTTACCGATCCACTGCTCATCTAACACAACTTTTCTCCTGATTCAAGAATTTCTTCTACAACAACCCTGGTAGAGAGCATTTAGGTATAGTTTTTAGCATTTTTGAAATGGGGAGGACATCATTCTATTTATTAAGAAAGGACAGCTAGGTGGCACAGTGGATAGAGTGCCAGCCCTGAAGTCAGGAAGTCTTCCTGAGTTCAAATCTGACCTCAGACACTTACTAGCTGTGTGACCCTGGGCAACTCACTTAACTCTCTTGGCCTCAGTTTTCTCATCTGTAAAATGAGCTTATCTCTGCTAAGAAAACCCCAAATAGGGTCACAAAGAGTCATACATGACTGAAAAACAACTGAATGGCAAATTGTTAAGAATTAAATCCTTATGAAACAAAATCTCCATTACTTCCATCCATCAGTGCTAGTTCTACTTTTGAAAGAAATATTGTTTACCCCCTCTTCAATATGAGAGCCCTTCAAATACCTGAAGACAAATATGTTCCCCAAGTCTTTTCACCAGCTGAATATCCCCACTTGCACTTATTTTTTTTCCTCAAATGGCATGATTCATAGACCTCTCACTATTTTGATCACCTTCCTCTGCATACCCACCATTTTGTGTATCATGCCCCTTTTTTACCTGCTCCAGGCATCAGGGAATGAGGCTGGGGATGGCAACAGGAAGAACATGACAATGGCAACAGAGAGGGGTTGACTTATGCTGAAGGGAAAAGGGGTGCAAAGACAATGGCAATAGGGTAGCCAGGCCAAGATGAGGTCAGAGATCCCTGACAGGAATCAGACAAAATAGCAAGTGTCCTGAGTTCTAGCTCACTTCAGGGTGGGAAGTGGGAAGGGAATAAGCATTTCTTAAGTCCTACTATGTGCCAATCACTACACAAAGTACTTTACAAATACTATCTCATTTTATTCACATAACTATCCTGGGAAGTAGGTGCTATTATTATCATCATTTTAAGATGAGGAAACTGAGGCAAATAGAGGTTAAGCAACTTGCCTAGAGTCATGCAGCTATTAAGTGTCTGAGACTGGATTTGAACTCAGGTCTTTCCTGACTCTAGGTCTACCATTCTATCTACTGTATGACTTAGCTGTCTATTCCATCCAATTCTCCCTGACATGAGTGAATGAACCAAAACTCTGACTTCAGAGATACTATGTCTGTACCTAAAAGAAATATGAGTAGAATATTCCCATGGGAATGATACTTATAATCTTTGGCCTACTCAGAACTCAAATTGTACATTGTCTAGAACTCATGGGTCTACAGTGATTCAGTGTTTGTGGGTAGAGGGGATTTTTTAGGGCAAAGTTGAATTTATAGACACTAAACAGATCTTACATGTGATTTATTTACTGAGTCTCTGCAATTTCAACATATAAGTCTGCTTCCATGGGCAACCAACTCCATTAAGCCAGTCACAAGACTAGTGGTGCTAGATTTTTCTATGAGCTAGCATTCATTAAAACACAGCACTATTCAAAGGGAGAGATATTCCCTCAAACTAGTGACTAGTCATGGACCCAAGACTAGTGCTTAGGTCTTCTGATTTATGATTAAATCAGATCTCTCCTATCCTCTTATGATGAAATTAATTTTTAAATTCTAAATGAATTCACATGTATGCTGTTAATTTCATCTTGTTATTTTGGGGTTCATTGATTAAGGTTTTTTTGTTGTGTGTTGTTTTGCTTTACCCCTCAATCTGTCATATAAAGTATTAACTTTCCCTTTCAGTTTTGTGTATCTACAAATGTGATCAGGAGGCTTTCTGTGTCTCTATTTAATAAGATAATGCATCTAATGCATTTTATGACTATGTGGAGAGCTGGAACATAGTTCTGATTGGGTAAATCCATAAATCCACACATCCCCTAGACAATAAGTAGCCCCTCCCCTTATGATCAGTGAAGATAAGGACTAAAGGTCTTGGAACATTTGGAAATAATAGAGAGCACTTATGACCCATGGAGACACAGGAAAACAGCCAATGGGAGCTGCTTCAGTGAATAACTCTCAGTTCTACCTGGTGGTTAAATGCAAATAACTATTTTAGAGCATACCACATAGAAGTGGACATAAAACTTCCCATTTCATTCTAACTAGCACAGAGATTGTATTATTCTCCTTGACTGGGACATTATACTTCTGTTGATGTAGCTCAAGATTACTTGAGGTTTTTTGTTTTTGTTTTTTTTTAGCAGTCTCTTACACTCCTGGTTTATGGGTTAGTAGTTAACCTAAATGCCCAGCTCTTTTTCATGTGAAGTGAATCATAGAATTTTTGAGCTGGAGGTGACTTTAGAGATCATTTAGTCCAGAGATGTCAAATTCACCACAGTAGGCATGCAAGCAGCCAGCAAACTTCCCAATGCACAAACAAGATTAAAATATAATTGGGAAATGTTTAACAAAACAAAAATACAGTACAATGTAGATAATGTTAATTTGTGGTTTTCTAAACAAACATGCAATTTGAAGGGATCCATTTCAATTTGGCTTTGGCATCACTGAGATAATCTTTCCCCTTCATTTTACAAATGAAAAACCTAAGGTATCAGAGAAATTTTAATTTGCAATTCTCTTGACTAATAGGTCATGGACCCAATACTAGTGCTTAGGTCTTCTGATTTATGATTAAATTAGGTCTCCCTCTTCCTCTTACAGTGGAATTGATTTTTAAATTCTAAATGAATTCATATGTATGCTGTTAATTTCATCTTGTTATTTTGGAGTTCATTAAGGTTTTTAGTTATGTTTTGTTTTGCTTTACCCATAATTCAGTCATATAAAGTACTAACTTTCCCTCTCAGCTTTGTGTTGTCTACAGATATGATCAGAAGGCTTTCTGTGTCTTTAATAAGATAATGTATCGAAAGCACTTTATGACTATAAAGCACTACATCAATATAAGCTATTATTCACATTCAACTTAAAATGTCAAATAGGATGGGAACATGCAGAGATTGTAATTACAGCTTTTCTACCACCTTCCCCACTCCTTTTCATCTTTTTCATGAACCTGGAAGTAGAGCCCTTGTGGATGATGGCAAGATCAAGGGTATGATCATCTCTACTGGTAGCTGTGGTGTGATGGAAAAGTAGA
The DNA here is from genome assembly GCF_900497805.2 of Vombatus ursinus. Lineage (NCBI taxonomy): Eukaryota > Metazoa > Chordata > Mammalia > Diprotodontia > Vombatidae > Vombatus > Vombatus ursinus. Next base: position 26,245,460 of record NW_020954594.1, on the reverse strand, counting down.
TCATGGGGAATGAGTAGATTGAGGAACTGAGAGGCAAGCATGTTTGAAGGAATATCTATATGTATCTTGAAGTCCTCTCCTATAAAGGCAGGAGTTAGAGAAGAGAGAAAGAATGGGAGCCATGCACTGAACTCATTGAGGAAGAAAGGAGAGTGTTCTAGAGGTCAGTAAATAACAGCTGCCTGAATCTTGATTAGGTTATAAATATGGATTGAATAAACCTCAAAGGAGAAGTTTCTGGATGATGCTGGTAGCGAGAAAGTCTGAAAGTGGCAATGGGGAGCAAGGAATAGTACAATTATTGGCAATGAATTGAGTATAAGTGAAAATGCAACCAGTGCTAGAAAAGGTGGTCAGGGAAGCTGCGTCATCAGAAGGGAGCAGGTGTCAGCGAGAGTAAGAAGAAATGAACAAAGAAAAGGTTTAAGATGAAAGCAACTTTGTTACCTATGGATCAGGCATTACAGAGATCATGGTGGAAGGGGCTGGTAACATTAGAGAGGGGCACTGTGAGGAGAGCATTTATGTTGAGTTGAATCAAGGAGAAGTGAATGGAAGATGGAAAAGGGGATTTGAATAATGACATCCAGGAGATCAGAATCATTGGGATGGGAAGCGTTTAACAGGCTGGGAGTATATTAGTCACTGAGGAATGAGTTCAAAAAGGTTATCATTATCCTGAATGGTTTACCTAGGGGTGTTATCATTTCAGAGTCATCAGGAGGTAGGGGAGGGAGATGCCTACAGGAAGTGGTAGGAGGAAGCAACTGTTGTGGAAAAGGTATGGGAAATTCAACAAAATAGCCATCCTAGGATGGCTAGGATACTTCTTCCCCCTGCAAAGCAACTGGTGGGAATTCAGGGAATTCTTGTCAATTGTTCCCAGAGGGCAGAAGTAGGAACAAAGGCTAGGAGTTGCAGAAGTAGATTTCACCTTGACAAAAGGAAAAAAAAAACCTTCCTAATGATACTTCACTATAAGTATTTCAGCAGAAGTTAGGCTACCCATTTGTCAAGGAATTTTTAGGAGACAGGATAGTAGAGTGGAAAGAGCAGTGGATTTAGAGTCAGATCGTAGGTTCAAACTCCTACTCTGTCACTACCTGTATGACCTTAAGCAAGGGACACAAGTTCTGTGGGCCTTAGTGTTCTCACTGGTAAAAATGAAAGAATTGGATGAGATGGGCTCTGAGTACCTTCTTGCTCTAAATCTACAATCCTAAGGGATTCCTAATCAGATATAGGTTAAGTGAAGTTCTATGATTGAAACCTTTTTGTTGAGGTTGTTGTTTAGTCATTTTTCAGTAGTGTCTGACACTTTGTGACCCTATTTGGGATTTTCTTGGCAAAGATACTGGAGTGGTTTGCCATTTCCTTCTTTACTTCACTTTATAGATAAGCAAACTGAGGCAAATAGGGTTAAGTGACTGGCCCAGGGTCACATAGCTAGTAAATGTCTGAGGCTGGATTTGAACTCATGAAGATGAATTTTCTTGATTCCAAACCCAGTACTCTATCCATTGCACCACTTAAACTGCCCCCTTTTTTGAGTACTCATAATTTTTTGGGGGAAACCAGACCAGTAATTTCATTGGTATATGGAGTTCCCAATGAGGAAATCGTTCTACCAATGCAAATCAGCATCAACTCTGAGGGTTGCCTGGTACACTGAGAGGTTAAGCGATTTGTCCAAGGACCCTCTGACCATGTGTGTCAGAGATGTGATTTGAACCCAGCTCTTGCTAACTCAGAGGCCAGCTCTCTATCCCCTATGCCATGTTGACTCTGTCATAAAACATCTGCTTGACTTTGGAGCTATGTGCTAGTAAAATATTTTTTTTTTCAAAGAGAAAATTCAGGGGATGCTAGAAAAGAGGATTTAAATAAAAAACCTTGGGGATAAGATCAGGATTAGATTAAGCTATGCTTGAAAGAGTCAGATACTCAGAAAGGCACACAATTATATCTCGATATTTCTTTCAAAATTATCTAAAGTTATAATCTCTAATTATCTTTCCTGTTAATTGCTTTAAGCACATGGCTCACTCATCTGCATGAGGGAAAGGGGGGTTTCAAAGGGGTGAGACAAGCTGATACAGAAAAGCCTAGTTCACTCACCATACAAGTAGGCCTGGCTCATCAGCTCATAGGATTTAGAGTCAGAAGGGACCTTGGAGATCACATGATCCCAGGCCTTTATTTTATAAATAAAAAAAACTGAATCTCAGAGCAATTAAGTGAGTTGCTCAAAGTTAAGCAGGTAGTAAACGTAAGAAAAGCTGAAATTCAACTGTAGGTCCTCTGACACCAAATCCTGTGCTCTTTCAACTACATATAAGCCACCTAGACCCTGGCCAACCCCTGCCCCTTTGGAAATTCCAAACTCCATTGTTAGTAATGCTATTCTCATAGGATTACCCTTAATGACTCTCATTCCACCACCTGCTCTACCTTTTGTTTGATTTCTTTACCATACAAAAAATTTAAAATGCATTATACATCTTGCCTCTTTGACTTGGAATCATCCTGGCTCCAGCTCCAACATCCAAAACTGGTTCCCTGGAAGTTTCCAGTAACCTCCTCAGAAGGAACAACCAATTAACAACAATCTTGGTCACAATGATATATGGACCACAGTACTTCAGAGCCTTCTCATAAGGGATCTCCAACTGTCTACCATCTTGCATCATCTACTTTACCCTCAGTGGACTTTCCCAAGTCCCTTCATCTCTAAGGGCATCTGTTTCACCTAAAACCAGGAAATGATCTGTCTATGTGTGTGCCAAGAGAGCAAAAGCCATGTGGAAGCAGTCACCTTGAAGAATGATATCTGTATGTATTTACTTAAAAAAAGAAGCAGGAAAAAAATATTTCTGTGATCTAGATCTAAGAAAAAGGTGATGCTTTGTAGTTTATACAACCTGAATGAGACCAAGGTGTCTACTACCACTTAGTGGCAACATGAGTAAATTACAGGAAAAGCATCTAAGGAAGCAGAGAAATTAGCCCTTGAGTGGGGAACTGACAATTCTAAATTGATAATGCAACAAATTTGCTCATCTATAAAATGAAAGGAGATGAATAAGTGGATTTCTGAGGTCCTTTCCAGCTCTAACATTCTAAAAGAAATATCACGCTTCACATGTATAATTGATATCATATTGCTTGCCTTCTTAACGGGTGGGGGAGGGAGTAAAGGAACAGAGAGAATTGGGAACTCAAAAATTAAAAAAAATGAATGTTAAAATACAGTACAATTATTTGGGAAAAAAGAAATGTCATGGCTTCTGTAAAGGTTTTGCCTTATAGAGGCTCTTCCATAGTGATGTCCACCCCCCTCAAAAAAATCCTATATAACTTGTCATTATCACTTATGTAGAATTTATCATATATATTGCATTGGCTAGCTATCTTTTTATTTACATGTATGTCTTGTCTCCCCAAGCAGCCTAGAAATCCTTGCAGGGTAAAGTCTGGGTTCTGTGTTTATTGTATTGATTTTTCATCTCCAGCACCTAGCATGTTGTCTAGCACATAGTGTATGCTCAGTAAATGTTTATAGACGATTCTGATGATGGAGTTTGAGTTCCTAAATCAAAGCTGTGCCCATTTCTTTTTGTTTTTTTTGATCTGGACTCGTGATTCCATTGGCATACTGAACTCTCGTTGAAGAAATGCCCTCTACCAATATAGATCAGACACTGTCCCGAAGCCTCAAGCCTTGGGTAGTTGCCTGGCAGCAAAGAGAGGTTAGGTAACACCCAGAGGTCACAGAGCCGACACGTGAACTTGCTCTCTATACTTGAGGTCAATCTGTCTCAAATACTTTACACGATAGTATACACTTAATTGAGGTTTACCAAATTGGAATGATGGTTTCTGGCCCAGTGCTAACTTGGCTCTACAAAAAACAATAGTATTTAACTCATTCTATATTAACTAATATTCTATTATTTTGTTGGATTCCTAGGGCCCCTTTATCAAAATAACCATTCCTAAGAATTTTTTTTCCCCTAAAGACTTACTCAAAAGCCTACAATCATATGTGTAGGAGAATCATGGAAGCATAATATTTCTGAACTGGAAGGGACCTTAGAGATCACGTCATAAAACTACTTGTACAGATTGGGAATCTGAGGTTCCAGGATATTAAGTGACTTACTCAAAGTCACATAGAGAAGTAGCAACAGAAGGAGGATGAGGATTTAGTTCTCCTACTTGCCCTCCCCCCAACCTGTGACAGAACCAAAATTTCATCCCTTCGCGGGTAAAACATATGAAACATAAGTTAGCCTAGTTCTTCCGGAAAAGGAAACAAAATCAGAACTTGATTGGCCTGAGGTTAGGGCAAGGCTCAAGCTGGTCCTCCTTTGACACAGCTTCCTGCTGGCTTCTAATGACTTCCTGGTCACATAAAGGCATAAAAAGGCCCACCCACATAGGGAAAGGGTCTTCAGACTTGGAGGATGTCTTGGGATTGTAAGAGTCATCATCTCTTTCTCTGCTGACTAGCTGTGTTTCTACATAGAGATAAATAAGACGTGGGATGAGGTGTCTACCTGAAATAAGTGCTACTGTGTCCTTGTCTGTGTTAGAATATCCTTTAAGCCTCCTTTTGCTGATTGATCCATAACTTGTGAGTACTTCATTTTGTTCTAACATTAAACCTAAACTAACAGGGTACAGGCCTGAATCAGACCCACACTTAACACTAATACTCAATCCAATTCAATTCAAGTAGAATTTATGGAACAGTATATGAACATCATTGTTCTCTGTTCACAGCACCACGTTGTGGTACAGCTACGTTGTACCATGATGATTTTATGGGGATGCAGACAAGCCCAGAATGCAATTAACTTTGGAACAACCCCTGAGTGGCACTAGCCAGGGCTGATGGAGATTTTTTCCTTCATGACTTTCTCTAAGGTCTTTTAGAGCTAGTAAGCAAAGATCAGTCGTTGGAGACAGGAAAGTACACAGCAGCAAAGTTTCAATTTACAAGGGCGTAGAAGCAAAATGCAGGTAACAGAAAGCAGTGGTATCCATTATTAGAATAACAAGTATGAACTACAAAGCAGCCAGGGACCAGAGAATGACCACCCTTCTAACTCTCAAATTCTGTGATTCTGTGTTTCTGTGGGACAGAAGTGGAGAAAGGCAAAGTTCAAGAAGAAATCATGAAAAACAGTCTGAGGCCAGACTATTTCCAAAGGAATCAAGTGTCCAGGAAGACCTGTTTGTATTAGGTTGCTCACTGCACTGGATATCTCTCTACTAGTCAATCAAACAAGCATTGCTCAAGTACCTACTATGTGCTAGGAAGGATGGGTACAAATAAAATAAATGAAAAAAATCATACTTTCCAGGAGCTTATATTTTTTTGGGGTGTAGGCAATGGGGTTAAGTGACTTGCCCAAAGTCACACAACTAGTGTTATGTGTCTGAGACCGGATTTGAACTCAGTTCCTCCTGAATCCAGAGCCAGTGCTCTATCCACTATGCAACCTAGCTACACCCAGGAGCTTATATTCTAAAGAGAAAATGAGATCCAAGGCAAACTCAGCCATGCCCATGATTCTGGTAGTAATAATCATAAGAACTAGTGTCTATATAGCACTTTTAGGTTTGTAAAGTGGTTTTCTTATGTTACTTATTTTATCCTCACAACAGCCTGGTGAGGTAGATGTGATTATTATTCCCATTTTACTAAGTGGAAATTATGGTTGAAAAGAGGGTTCAGTGACTTGCCCAGAGTCACACAGTTAAGTGTCTGAGGTAGTATTTGAACACAGTTCTTCCTGACTCCAAGTCCAGCACTGTTTTCCACTGGACAAATTAGCTGACTCTCTGATAAGCTGTATTAGGTCAAATCTGTTCTTATAGTTGTCATTGTTGCTTGGGCCATACCATTATATGGGCTAGATGTGGGGTATGGTGCCAGCAACTAGCACACAGGTTCTACCTAAGATAGACATTTGTGCATATAACCACACCCACTTCTACCACTGCCACAATAGGACTCCCAGGGTAAAGAGGTCAAGAAAAATCTGACGGTATTGTCACTATGATGGCTTCCAGCATCTCCATGCTCTCCCACATTAGCTTTGCTTTAATGCCCAAAGTACAATCACTACAAACATTGATGCACCTATTCTGCTCTAGTATTCTCAGCTCTCAGATGATGTATATACATATGTACATATGTATGTATATGGGTATGTATATATGTATGTGTATGTATGTATATGTGTGTATGTATACATTTATATATTATGCATATATGATACACACACATATATATGGGCAATATACCTATTTTCTACTACCACTAAAAACTTTTTTGCAGAACTATAATGACTCCTCTTCCTGACTGCCCACATAACAGCAACAACCCTAAAGGGAATATATATAGATATATATAGATATATATATACAAATATGTATATGTATGTACATGTATGTATACACATATGTGTATGTGTGTGCATGTATGTGTATGTATGCATATACACACAGAGACACACATACATGTATATACTATATATGTACATATATACATATATGTACATAGATGTGTATATATACACACACACAAACTACATTCCTACCATCTGTCTCCTCCTCTCTTTTTTGCAACCTTCTAATTTCCTTCTGGCTTGAATAAAATTAGCTCAAAAAGAGAGTACCACACTCAATGAAGGAAGCACATCTGTGTACTTTTAAGGTGTGTAATACTAACCCTGTCCCCCTTGTTTCCCTGAATGAGCTTAGCTTCTGGCCAATACTAATATTTATTCTGACAAATAATTGTCCTCCTGCTAGGTTGGTTACCTAGCTTGTTATCTAGCATGCTTGTATAAGATGCAGACTAGAGAAAGTGACTGGACCTCTGGCTTCCTTGTTTATAGGAAACTCCCAAATGAGCTAACTCCCTCTACCAATGTAGGTTGGTACCTTCTCTGAGTATTGCCCAGAGCACCAAGGGACTCCGTGACTTGCCCAGAGTAACACAGCCAGTCAGCATCAGGGGAAGGATTTGAACCCAGGTCTTCCTGGCTTTGAGGCTAGCTATCAATCTATTATGCCACATCACCTCTATATAAAATACAACTAGACTCATTACACAATCTCACTGCATTAAGACATCATATTTCATTCCCAAGCTTCATTAAAATTCATGTTCACAATATAGATGGCAAATGTCGTTGTTCAGTTGTGTCAGACTCTTCATGACCCCACTTTGGGGTTGCCCTGGCAAAAATACTGGAGTGCTTATAGATGGCAAATAAACAATAACTAATTGAAGGTATTTAGACTCTGACCTGAAGCAGAAAATTGTGCAATTTCATTCCTCATCTTTTCTCTTGATTGAAATGGCATCACACACTTTTGTATCCAGCAACTTTAAGACATCGTTTTGTTTTTGTGTACTATAGAAAATAAATCCAGCACACATAGGAACAAAAATAGCATGTCTAACCCTGTAGAAAGTCTCAAAATTCTTGGAATCCAGCTTTTGTTTTCGCTACCAAATCTATATTGACTCAATACAGATTCACCTACAACATCACCTCTTTGCAGCTACATTATTTTTCTCCTTCTTTTCTATTATTAGGCAAGAAAAATATTTCTCTCCTTTGGTCATATGCACGTTCATAATTTCCCTTGAAAATTCAATCCAAAACATTATAAAAATTTTTCATTAGGTTTCTTCATTAATCTCCAGTTAAGCTTTGAAAAACAATTCTTAGGGAACAGTAAGTGTGATTAATTTGAATAACTATAGAGAGGGGCAAGCAGAACATTATGTTAATATGTTCCAAATCAAATGCAAATGATCATTTTCTGAGCTTTCTTTAATGTAAATCCAGATTTCCACACATTGTGTTTGTTTAACTTAAGGTATAATCTGTATTGCATCAAGTTATAAATTTGACTTCTAAAATTCAGCCATTTTTCTGAGATGACAGAAAATATTTGTATATATTATAATTTTCACAGTCTGTGATTAGTAACATTCTTTCCTATTGGCTCTTGCTCTTTACCCACCTCCACTTCATGTTCCATATTTTAGTCCTTGATTTTATTAGCTTTATTGATCCATTTGGTCACATCTCACTACTGATCCTCTCTCTCTAGGACCTTTAACTTGAATCACTTAGCAATTAGTGGGGGGGCATAATTTGAGATGAGATAAATAAACAAGTGTGATAATTTTTTTAATATATTAGCTGAAGAAATTTAAAAAGTGGTAGCATTTATGCATACATAGTTTTTTGCTATAAGCAAAATGTCATGGGTTATAGTGGGCCTACCTTGAAGTAGGGAAAAATCTGTATTTAAGCCCTGCTTATGGAGGCCATTGAAAGCACAATGGATTGGGGAAATTGTCTTAAGTGAGAAAAACTTTCAACGAGGAATGGGAAAAGAATATTTTAATCAGATGATCAATAGAATCTCTAACAAATGCTCAGAAGTCTTCCCTCTCCAATTGTCCCCAAAACTGTCTTAAAATTCAGAATAAGAGGCAACAATAAGGGCCAATTTGGGTGATCTGATAAAAATAGATTTTTCAAACAAGTGAGAGAAAGGATATTTTATCCATGAGAACTGACTTATGTTTAGAATTTGTCAACATTCAAAATGTATTTCATTTTAAGGAAGTAAGTAGGGGCAAGAACTCCTAACTGTCTCAGGTGCCTGCCTAAGATTAGAAGTTTTATCTGATTTGACAATCTATATCTATGAAGGATATTTCCATACTGAGATTTCCCCTATTGATGAAATATGTAAAGACAAACAAAATTAATTCTTTTAGACAAGCCTTACAAAATACACCAGACTGGTTGTTTCAGGCCATAATAAAAAAACCAGCTAGAATACTGTTTCACTTCACTTCTTTCCTTTCTCCCTGAACCACTCACATCACTCTCTTCCTACTTCCTTTTACCTCCTCACTCTAAGTTAAAGCTAGTTTTGGCTCAAAACAGACTCATACATTAAAGAAATCAAATCTTTAAAAGTCCTTTGGTTTCCACCAACATCATCCTACCTTTGGCTCAAATTGTCTTCTTTTTGACTTTAAGTCAAGATTTAACTTCAAATCCTATGTTGGTATTTGTGTTATAGTGTTATATCACTATGTAGTATTATATCACTATGGCTGGAAAAGCAAAGGGGGATAAAATTGACCTGTTGATTGCCATTTCAGAATGTTTTCATGGAAAACTCTTAAAGTGGCAGCAAAAAATGTTTAAAAGCAAATTGTTGACAAAATGAGATAAAAATGACTTCCATGATATTTTAACAAAATACCCAAAAACCAAATATCCATGTTTGTATGAGCATTTCCAAAACACTGACTCTCAGTCATGTAACTATGTAGGCGAATCACATAACAGAGTAATTATAGGATGTTATCCTTTTTTTAACTCTTTTTTTTCCTGAAACTCACAGATATTTTTTCTCTGTAATGCTTGTCAAATGGAGGAAATTTTTTTTAAATAAATAAAGACAGAGCCAAAAGTAATGACACAGCTTGGCTACTGAATGGACTAGATGGGAAACATATACATGGAACAATACCAGTAGGCAAAAGAGAAATGAACACCATGGGAGCAAGGGAGAAACACAGAGAATGTATATAACATATTCAAGCTAATTTCAAAGTATTTCTTCTGATAGATACAGCAGAAAAGATTATAACAGTATGTTCTTGATAAGATACTTTGTACCAAAAAGAGACAGAACAAGACCTAAGTTTTCATTCCTTCCATTATTTATTTATTTCCAAGGAGCTATATACAAAAAAGGGAAGATAGGTGGCATAGTGGATAGAATGCCAGGGCCTGGAGTCAGGAAGACTCATCTTCCTTAGTTCAAATCTGGCCTCAGTCACTTACTAGTTGTGTGACCCTGGGCAAGTCACTTCACCCTAATTACCTTGGTTTTCTCATCTGTAAAATGAGGGGGAGAAGGAAATGGCAAACTACTCCAGTATTTTTGCCAAGAACATCCCAAATGGGGTCACAAATAGTCAGACACAACTGAAACATTTGAACACTATACCAAAGAGCTAGTAGTAATTGAGATTTAGATACATTGTTCACATTTCACCTTAGTTTGTTGAGAAAACTAATGATAAAGGTGTAATTAAGTGACCTTACTATGGGAGAGAAAAGTAAGCAATTAAGACATCATGATGATGATGATGATCATGATGATGATCATGATGATGTTCACTCATTTTAGTCATGTTGGAAACTTCATGACCCCATTTGGGGTTTTCTTGGCAAAGATACTAAATCGGTTTGCTATTTTCTTCTCCAGATCACTTTTTTACAGATGAGGAAACTGAGGCAAAGAGGGTTAAGTGATTTGTTTATGGTCACACAGCTACTAAGTGGCTGAGGCCAGATTTGACATTGTAGAGAGGCTCAAAGCCATTATATGCTTCACTAGACAGTAGACCTGGGCAATATGAAAACAGTCTATTAAAACAGAACTCAACTAGATCCAAATAACCTTTATTACCTAGCTACCTAAGTTCATCATCAGATCCTAGGTAAGGAAGATTCTGCCAAGCAATCCAAGCTACTTGAAATTTGTTCAGAGCATACTGCGGCTAGAATGTCATCATCTGTTGCATTAGTTCACAGTTTTCTCATTGTGACTCTAAGTTGGATACAAATAAGGCCTGGGAACCATAAAATGCACAACAGACTAACACATAAAGAACTCTTTTTGTTATTCAAATTCAAGTATAGTGGTGATTATTCTGAAGGAATATGCAGTCTCACTGATGTGGGTTCTACATCATCACCATCACCCTGCCCCCATACAAATTGCAACATATCCATGCCTTTTCAACAGATATACTTTTTGTCCATGTCTTCCCATAAATTCTACCCAGATGATTCATCCCACATGCCACAGCCTATGTTCTTTTAACCTCCTATGGGGCAGCAATGCCACATGCGGGCAATATACACAGGTGATGCCTCATTATTCCTACAGGAGCAGCCTACCTCCTTTTGTAGTAACATATTTCTTTTGTTATATTTATGCCATCTTTTTCATATAAGTTGTCATTGATGATATGCTGCTACCTATGTTTGTCCACTATACATGGCCCAATGGGTTACTAAAAATGTTGATTCTTAAAAAAATTATGATATTCCATAGTTTTCAATCATATATAGTCACCAGAAGGAAACTGATACCCCGGAAATGTTTTCTTTTTGTTTCAGGGAGAAGTTTTGGGTCATTTTTATGTATTGGCCACTAAGCAACAATCTCATATTTAGAATTTCAATGGTCAAAATAATGTTTGTAGATGGTCTGTAAGCTGTGTAACTCTCAGCAATCTCAGAATCCTTTTTCCTCACTATGAAACAATCACTACTAGAGTCTGAGGGGCCCACACAGAACCAAGGCCATTTTGTATTTTCTTTTGCCTCATGGGTTATTATGGCTAAAAAATTCATTCAAATTTCAAGATGCAAAATACAAAAAACACTTACAAAATTACAATACAGCATTTAGAATAAAAGTTGTTCATGTCTCAGATCACTCACTTAATTCCCCTCCACCTTACCTTTTACTCCTATTCCCAGGGAGCCTAGTTATGTCTCAAGTTGGAAGTGACTTTAGAAGAAGAAAGTTAGGATGGCAATGGGGGTTTCTACAAAGGTGGTGACTCAGTGGTGAACATTTAAGGTATGCTGTCTGTGGAAGAAAGCCCTGCCTGCCTCTGCTAAAGCTCGAGAAAAACTAGTTCAGAAGCCAGCCTCTCTTCTGGGTCTCCTTTTCCCATTTCAATCTCAAAACAAACAAACAAGTAAAACTTTCATAGTCTTCCCTATTCTCCATTTAGTCAATACCATCAGGTAGGACAGGTCCTTTGAGACATTTTTATAGATCCTGGGTCAGGACACAAGAAAAAATAGTCAATTGGTATAGTGGAAAGACTGTTAGACCTATAAGCAAAAAGGTCTGATTTTGAATCCTGCCTCAGATATTTATTAGCTGTGTGACCATGGGCAAATCACTTAGCCTCAGTGTCCTCACTTGTCAAGTAATGGGGTTGGATTTCATGACCTCTAAGTATGCTTCCAACTCTAAATCAACAGTCTTATGATGATCCATTGAGCCATGAAAATGTTTTTGTCAGGTGGCCAAAATGAGAAATGCTCTAATTTCACAGGTGCTAAATGCTTATGTCATTAGGAAATTATTTAAGAAGACTCCCTTACAAATATCAGCAAGCTATTCTAAAATGTTTTGGCCTAAAAGATGATTAACTTGATACAGTTGTGTATACCAAACAGCATATTAAATGTTTCAGAGTAAACCAATACATTCACGTGAGGGATAGGACAGTCCACCGAGGCTACTTTGAGAGGACTTAAGAGATTTCCACAGAAGAGAAAAACCAACCAATGGATGCTAAAAGAAACAGACATTTATTTTGCAATTTGAATTCTAATAAGGAATAGAATTTACCTTTAGACCTCCCATATGAGGAGGGATGGGAAGGGGGGAATGAAGGGAAGAGAGGACAAAAATGTATTCAGTTCATAGTCACTAGAAAGACAATAGCACAACTGGATCTCTGGAGAAGCAACACATATCCATAATTCAGTCAAGAAGGGAATCATCCCAGTCTTGGGTGGAATGATTTTCAAGCCATAGCATGAACTAGAAGAGAATCAATGCACCCTTAAAAGACTCTTTCAGACCTTTACATCTGCCCTGAATCTGGATTTTCTTTGGGTGTTGTCTCTTCCACTTAGACTGAGAGCTCCTTACTTTTTTACATTACTTTACATTACAATTACATTACTTTTTTAAAAATTTGTATCCCCAGCCTTTAGTTCCATGTTTGGCACATAATAAGTGCTTAATAAATGCTTTTTTAGGGGGCAGAGCCAAGATGGCGGAGTAAAAGCAGCGACTTGCTTGAGCTCTCCCCAAAACCTCTCCAAATACTTATAAAAAGGTCTCTAAATAAATTCTAAAGCAGCAGAACTCACAAAAAGACAGAATGAAACAAATTTCCAGCCCAAGACAACCTGGAAGGTTGATTGAAAAAGGTCTATCATGCCAGATAGGGAGAGGAGAGAAGTTCAGCATAGGCGTTCAAGCAGAACAGGTCTCAGCAAACCTGGAGCAGCCCTCAGAGGACTGAATCATGGGCAGCTGTGGTGGTTTCCAGACTTCTCAACTCACAAACACCAAAGACAACTTAGAAGGTCAGTAGGAAAAGTCTGTGACTGCAATGAGAGAGAGGGTCAGTCCCAGCTCCAGTCCCCGTCAGCCCCAGGCCAGCAGCTACTTCAAAAGCCTCTGGCCCACAGACTGAGGGGGAATTGAGTGGCTGATAAGAGGGGGATTTCAGGGATCTCTTTATTGGTGCTGAGGCAGGATTCTCTTGCTTTGCCCATGCTTGGATCTGGGTCACAGTTCTGGATGGCAATCCTGGGGCGAGGATGAAGAGAAGTACTGGCATGGTGGAGCTTGTAGTGGTGGTGGAGAGGGAATCCTCCTCACAGTTCCAAAGCAGAAAAGAGTACTCACAGTCACTCATAGACCAAAGCACAGGCCAGGAAAGGAGTAAACACCTCACCTTTGATCATACCATCTTGGAAGAACAGAAAATTTACAAGTCCCTAGAAGTATCTCTGAAAATAGCTGCACAAAACCCCTGAAGCTTGGGACAGTACATTCTCCACACTGGAAGCAGACCCCTACCTTATCAAAGAGTATATAACTCAAGTAATTGGCTGGGATCATGAGCAAACCTCACAAAAAGAGTCAGACCACAGAATCTTTCTTTGGTGACAAAGAAGATCAAAACATACAAACAGAAGAAGACAACAAAGACAAAGTTCCTATATCCAAAACCTCCAAGAAAAATATGAATTGGTACCAGGCCATGGAAGAGCTCAAAAAGGATTTTGAGAAGCAAGTAAGAGAAGTAGAGGAAAAACTGGGAAGAGAAATGAGAGTGATGCAAGAAAATCATGAAAAACTAGTCAACAGTTTGCTAAAGGAGACCCAAAAAATACTGAATAAAATAACATCTTAAAAAATAGCCTAACCCAAATGACAAAAGAGGTCCAAAAAGCCAATGAGGAGAAGAGTACTTTAAAAAGCAAAATTGGCCAAACGGAAAAGGAAGTCCAAAAGCTTACTGAAGAAAATACTTCCTTAAAAATTAGAATGGAGCAATTGGAAGCTAGTAACTTTATGAGAAATCAAGACACTATAAAACAAAACCAAAAGAATGAAAAAATAGAAAACAATGTGAAATATCTCATCGGAAAAACAACTGACCTGGAAAATAGATCCAGGAGAGATAATTTAAAAATTACTGGACCATCTGAAAGCCATGATCAAAAAAAGAGCCTAGACATTATCTTTCAAGAAATCATCAAGAAAAATGGCCCTGATATCTTAGAACTTGAGGGCAAAATAGAAATTGAAAGAATTCATCAATCACCTCCCAAAAAAGATCCCCAAAGGAAAACTCCTAGGAATATTGTAGTCAAATTCCAGAGTTTCCAGGTCAAGGAGAAAATATTGCAAACAGCTAGAAACAAACAATTCAAGTATTGTGGAAACACCATCAGGGTAACACAAGATTTAGCAACTTCTACATTAAGGGACTGGAGGGCTTGGAATATAATATTTTGGAGGGCAAATGAGATAGCATTACAACCAAGAATCACCTACCCAGCAAAACTGAGTATAATCCTTCAGGGGAAAAAATGGGCATTCAGTGAAATAGATGACTTTCAAGCACTCTTGATGAAAAGACCAGAGCTGAACAGAAAATTTGACTTTCAAATACAAGACACAAGAGAAACATGAAGAGGTAAACAGGAAAGAGAAATCATAAGGGACTTGTTAAGGTTGAATTGTTTATATTCCTGCCTGGAAAGATGATATTTGTAACTCATGAGACTTTTGTCAGTATTAGGGTAGTTGGAGGGAAAAAATTATATGTATTATAGATAGATAGGTAGATAGACAGATAGATAGATAGATAGAAAGATAGACAGATGGCACAGAGTGAGTTGAAGATGAGGGGGTGATATCTGGAGAATAAAATGAAGGGGTGAGAGAGGATTATATTGGGAGAAGGAGAAAGGGAGAGGTAGAACGGGGTAAATTATCTCACATAAATCAGACAAGAAAAGGCTTTTACAGTGGAGGGGAAATGGGGGAAGGTGAGAGAGAATGAGTGAATCCTATTCTCATTGGATTTGGCTTAAGGAGGGAATAACATACATACTCAATTGGGTATGGAAATCTATCTTACCCTACAGGAAAATGGGGGGGGG